>NC_142857.1:16666666-16969696 GCF_061612785.1 Hesperophylax consimilis
GATACGTCAATGCTCCAAGTAAAAGTAATTTCGTGATATCATCACCGTGCAGAGATTCAGGTGACCTTTACGCGAGATGGGTTCGAGGAGATTTTTTTTTATATCAGTAACAATAATCTAAATGTCAAGGATATAAATTGCTTCGGAATGCAACCATATTATTTTTAAATTCTACTAACAGAGGTCAGACAGAGTAAAAGACTACTTCAAAAATTATTATGTTATAAAAGTATTCTTTACGGATCTTGATAAAAACATTAAAAGGCAAAGGCGTTCCCATCTTCTTTTTGTTTTGAAGAAGGTCTGTGTAAGAGTTATGTAGTTATTATGTAGTCTGTCTCTCGTAAGCATTCAGGCCAAAGTTTCATTATCTACCATGTTTCACCTTATTACTTTGGTAGCCCAGTCTCTTGAATTAAGTTTACCAGGGTTGTTTATGTGTTTGGTCATGTCCTCTAGTCCTTAAACATGATATTCAAGTCTCTAAGTATCTAAGCATTCTTCCCATCAATGAGAGATTAGCAACATAGATGAATAGGTGATTCTTCATTCTCTTCACATCTTCCAGAGTTAGTGCTTAATGCTTATACGACTTCAGAAGCATTCAGGCCAAAGTTCCATTATCTACCATGTTTCACCTTATTACTTTGATAGTAGCCCAGTCTCTTGAATTACGTTTACCAGGGTTGTTTATGTGTTTGGTCATTACCCCTTATCTTTAAACATGATATTCAACTCTCTAAGTATTTAAGCATTCTTCCCATCAATGAGAGATTAGCAACATAGAAAATAGGTGATTCTCCACTTTCTTCACATGTCCCAGAGCTAGTGCAATGCTTATACGACATTAACAATAATTTTTAGTTACGGATTACACAGATATTTAGTAGGCAACAACAGATTGACCAAAATTAAGTTATTTCAGTAGAAAAGGCATAGGTATTACGAGTATACTGAAGACGAAATCGGGGACGTCCCAGAACGATTCATCACGATTGAGTGAATCAGATACTTGAAGAAGGTGATGTCAGAAATTGAACCAGAATAATAAACGTAGATGTATGCAGTTAAATTAAGCTTTGTGCCAGGTCAAAGGTGTATAACACTCGTCTGAAATAATTCTGGGTAAAATGAAATTGTATAAACTTAAAAGAAACCTATAATTGTAACATGAATATTCATTTAGTGTTAAGATGATAATTTTCGCACTAGAATAAATTGCCGAATAGCCGCATTATTTATTTGGTGTGTAATTTTTATTATTCGAAGGTTTTTGCATTGTCTCGAGTCAGAAACCCGATCTTGCAATAATTTCTTCTCGTGTTCGGAGGCCATTTAAATTACACAAAAATTGCACCTTTAAATTACACACTCTTTCACACCTTTTTATACGAGTTGTTGTATTCTTTATTCTATTTGCTTGTATGTTATATAAACTCTACTCCTATTGTCTTAAAACGAACAGTGTGTACAATACACGGGAATAATACAATAATCATTTTGTAATATTACAAACCACGAATACGGGGTGCATCTGTATCAAATAAATAATATATCAAATAATGTAATCCGTTAAAACGATATTGTTAACACGTTAACTTCTTATTATTATTAAAACTTCTTGTATATTATAATACTACGTTTTCTGCAAATGTTGTAGGCACTACACAAAAACTTTATAAGACAGGAAACTTTTTATGAACCACGAAATGATTAAAGAAAACTATGTGTAAATGAATGGTAAAAATGTTTAGAAGACTTACCACTTGAGGTATGCGGTCTCTCTGGAGATGGTGCGAGGTCACTTCCAATGCCACTGGATCCTGCTGAAGACCCAACAACTGCCGTGCGAGTATTCCTCTTTGCCACAACTTGAGGAACTGCAGAAAGCACGCGTCTGTTGGTATCATAGTCCCTCGGAGGAAGCAAAAGTGGCTCTCTTCCTGCCAGCCTTGTCCTTAATTCTGCAGCCAGCTTTTCAGCTACAATCTCTTGCTCTGGTGCTAACCTCATCTCAACTGGAGGAACTCTGTTCTCATGAGAACCGTGGCGAATATCACGCGGATTGATGATGTGGTCTCTGCTGTCGATCCTTGATTCTCTTGGATCTATTCTTGGGTCTCTTGGATCAATTCTAGATTCCCTTGGATCTCTCGGATCTATTCTAGAATCTCTCGGATCTCTAGAGTCTCTGTGATCAGTTCTCCCGTCTCTTGGGTCGTTTCTCATGTTCCTGTTATCGACTCTAGCATCTCTTGAGCTGATTCTAGGCTCGATTCTCTTATCGTAGGATCCACTCCTCTCGTTAGAGCCGTGTCTCTTTTCGCTGTATCTCGGGAGTTCTATGTCGTTTCTTGAGTCGATGTCCGAAGGGATATTGTCATCTGGAAGATCTGGTTCGTCTTCTTCTTCTGGACCTAAGCCAGCAATGGCTCTCAGCTGAGTGCAAAGTGCTTGAGCTGTCTGCTCAGAGTCACATCTATAAGCATGTGCATGTAGGGGGCACCTGTAAAAGAAACATTGATAAGTGAAAATCATTTTTGGTTTTGTGACTTCTATGTTTTGTAATTCAAATAAGCAGCAGCATCGTGGAGACGCTTGTAGACTAAGCCTATCTTCTCACCTTGGGAGGGGCTGTGTTGGGATGGTCTCGGTTTTAGAGGATTTTGTTGACCTGATTGAAGAGAATCAGGTTTTAAGAAGAAGCATTCACACATACTTAAATCATCAAAATAATGTCAAAGACATGAGAAAGAGAAATTTCTGAAATGGACAGAGAAATGAAGAGAGGTGTGAAAATAAAAGATCACAATACCAATCTCTAACTTAGGTTTTGATAGAGATACCAAAACTATTAAAGGAAAGTTAATTAAAAATAATATATCAAGATATTTACTTTGGGCAAGTGTTTAAGTTTGAGTTAAGACAAACAAAATTGTTAAAGAATGGTGAATTTCATTAAGAATCTATAATCAAAACATAAGCTCAATCAAAGAAATACAAGAGGACGGTTAATTATACATTTTTAGAAATTGGTCCTTTTTCGGATTCGACATTGGACTCAGTATTTTTTTTTAATTAATGCTAATGGTGTATAGTCATTTTATAAAGAATTTATTAAATGTGTACAGCAAAGGAAAAGGATAAAAATGTTTATAATAAGAGATTATATCAAAATATTTCAATGACGATACCTGGTAGCAGGGTTGTATAGCAACAAGATGCAAACAACAGCATCACCTCTGGACCTAGCTTCCGTCACACTATCAGCAGGTAGCAGATGCTTCACCGTCCTCCCGGCCACATTCTGGACTATCTTCAGGCCTCGCCCTGACACCTGCAGCGTGACCTTGGTGGGCGGGGCTGCCGGATTGGCAGTGGAAGCCGCCCTGGCTTCTAGCCTGCTCAGGGCGGCGAGTGCCTGCTTGGCCCCAGTGGCAGACCTCGCCTCCTGAGCGCCGAGGAACCATACGTAATAGGAGGACTTCTTCACATCCTTCTTCGTGACTCGTAAAGCCATTGTAGATGTTTTAATGATGCACGGGAAAGACTAAGACATGTCGAACCTTGTTGGAACCACCTGTGAACAAATAAAGAAGATTGAAATTAGACACTATTACACTATGTTTTCATATTCATTGCATTTAATGGTAATCAAATGGACAAGCAACGCCTTTCTTATTTTTTGACTTTTTAAAGTTCACAGTTAAATTCCGATTTTCGCCTCGTTTAAGCTTTTGATGCATTTGTATAATCATGTTTCAGGCAAGACAATCATTTTTTTATGCCTTTCGGCTGATGACCATTTTATAAAATTTAAAACGGGCCAAAAATCAGCATTTAATGGAAAAGGAAAATTTAATTGTTTTAAAATTAAAAACGGCGCTGATCATCTGTTATATTTGACTAGCAAATAAAACCTTTTTGTTTTTTTGTCCGGATTGAAAACTTCATTGGTTCTTTTGGAAAATAACTGAGGGCGCCACTTCCGTTTATAACAATCCTCAACTGTACGGTCATTAAGACAATAATACTATCAGATGGTGATTAACATGTAATAGAATGGTGAATTTTGATTTAATAAGAATTGCAGATTAATATTCGAAAACCTCTTATATAATGTGAAGAGTTTAGTTTTGTGTAATAATCCAGATGTGCGCATTTTAACGGTTTTCTCTTTATAGCCAATTCAGAAACCAGAAGCAACTAAATGCCTAGAGGATTTAACCGGTCTAAAGTAGTCAAGTTCAATGAAAGCGTTAAGCAGAGGTGAAATTCCACTAGCACGGTTCGCGTTCCTTCTATTTGCAAGGTTTTATATGAAATATTTGAAATAATGGAAAAGGGCATAAAGTAAAAAGGTAATAAGAGAGTATGGAAAGAGGAATAATGCAAAAAGAGAAAAATGCAAAAGGGGAAAAACGGAAGTATAAAAAGGGAAAAAATGTATATAAAAGAAAATTGAATAAAATAATAGGGAAAAGAGAAAAAAGAGGGAAAGAAAAAGACGGAGGTGAGAGAGATAAGGGGGAAGGAAAGTAGGTACTTAACTACCTACTTAGTTATAGCTAAGTAGGTACTTAACTACCTACTTAGCTATAACTAAGTATGTACTTAACTACCTACCTATCAACATAACCTAATTGGGGATGCCATAGTATCACAGACGGTTGGGATCAGTTGGGACTCTTGTGCGGTTTTACTTTTAAAAAGTGTATTAATATTTCACACAATAACATAAAATCAAAGAAAAATGGTAGAATAATCTGGATATATGCAAAAATTTAAAAATTCATATTTGCACTTAAAAAATACGCCATCAGAATGATTCTATTTTCTTCTTATGGAAAAACTTAATGAGTAAAACCTCAAATTGTAATATATAATCATTGAAGACAATATAAGCAATTCTCAAACCAATATTTTAAAACTGGTAGAGCAGCGGCAAGGCAAAGGTCCTGTGTTCAATTACTAAATGCGACCATACCTTTTCAAATTTTCGTTTGAGAATCGCTAATATTGTCTTCAATGATTTTTCTATTTCTTCTAATAAAATCGCACCCTTGTTTACTAAGAACCCAGTGAAATCTTGTAATCCTGTTCCCTGTGGGGTGAAGGTCTCCCATTTCAAAGGAAACTGGTTTATTTATCACAAACCGCGTGAAGAAACGTGCAAGTTAGCCAGTGCTTAAACTTATATTGCAATCGCACCACAAGCGATAAAACAGCGTGCATTCGTAATGTCTTGTTTATTTCGTTGGACTGATATAGTCAATGGGTTTCATGCTTGGATTTTATAAATCACTAATTAATCTATCATAATTATCAAAAATTCAAAATGAATATTATCATCTTAACATCGTGTCAATTAAACAAATCTATTCTTAAAAAATACTCCTTTATATTCATTTAAACACAATAAATAACAAATAACACATATATTAGAAACACTAAATCTCAAGGTCAAAAACATATCCATCAAGCAACTACAAATACAACATTTGGGCAAAAATCTTCTACAGCAAAATCCCACTCTCATTCAAAACTCACGACAATATTTAAACATTTAAGTCTCAAATACAAAGCTGAATATAAAACATAGGGAGATCAGAATTAGAAAATATACTAACACCAAATACAGACTGAAACTGAAACCACTCAACTGTACTAAAAACACTTTGTAATATATTTATAATTATTTTGAAAAAAAAACACCACATAATATATTTATAATTTCATATTATTCATACTGCTAAATTATAAAAATGTGAAAATGAAATCCTAAGTATGGGAGATTCCAGTGTGGATATCATTATTTTTGTCACAATTTTTTTTTTATTTTTTTTTTATAGTGAATACCTCACAAGAGTCCCAACTGCTCCCGTCTGGAGCCAGTGAGACTATGGCATCCCCAATTGGGGGATGTTGTGAGGCTGAAGGTAAGTGGGGAAGGGAAAGAGGAAGGTGGGGAAGTACCTGGCTATTCAGATCTAGTCACTAAACACGGCTAAAGCCATTTGGAGCAACGTTTCAATTCTGAATGGTGGTCTTACACCAGGGCGATACTGGTAGTATCTTCCACTCTGGAACGTGCCGCAAATATAATATATATTATTTTAATTAATTAATTGTGAAATAACACAAATTAATCAAATAAAATTTATTTGCGCACGCCGGGTTCGAACCCGCGACCTTCGGAATGGCAGTCCAATGCGTTACCACTGGACTATGCCGGCCGTCAAGAAGATAGTAAAACATTTATTATTTGATTATTGAAGACAATATTTGAGGTTGAACTCATTAAGTTATTCCAAAAAATAAATATTCATCCTCGACTTGCAGAATAGTCAATAGATGTCGCACATTAAAATAAAAATATGATATATTTATCCAAGACACTGTCTTGATTGCATTTAGTTCGAGTTGAATCTTTCAAGGCAATGTCATTCGGAGTTGATAAATACTTTCAGCTTCACAAATTCACAATCATTGTATTAGGCCGTGATTTTTCACGGGTCTGCGCTGGTATCACACAAATTAAAATTGTTTTTACACACAAATTCTTGTGTTTAATGTTTAATACTAAAATACTTAAACTTATGGTGAATTATTATTTTTTTTGATAAATTAATGTTTTTAAGACAAGATTTTATTTATGCATAGCACAAAGGATAACAATTATTTTTATAAGCAATAATTGTTCGCCTGAAACACTCATCCACATTGAAATATCTCTTGATAAAAGATACATGACGCCAACGTTCAACGTTTTTACATGGGTTCGAGTCCCGTTGGCGTCATGTATCTTTTATCAGGAGATTTTTCAATGTGGATGAGTGTTTCAGGCGAACAATTATTGCTTATAAAAATAATTGTTATGGTGAATTATTTTATTTTCAATGCTGGACATGAAACTTTAAAAATAACTTAACATAAAATACCATTTGAGTTTAACAAAAAAACTATGCACATCTCCCATAAAACTACCTACCTCTATTACCTCTAGTACCTCTTTAATACAGCTATCACCACAGGCCTCCCTGTGTTAGCGGCGTAAATGTAAGTTATTGTACCACCGTGTAATAAAAATACACCATCGTGTAAAAACAATGAATATAATATTATGTGCAATGCAGCATTTCAACTGCAAGTAGAACAAAGTGGATAAAGAAACGCCTTTTTTGCATCGAATACTGTATTACACACTTGTTAAACACAGTAAGAAGCCTTTTTACATCGAATACTTTATTACATCCTTATTAAACAAAGGAGGAAGGCGTTTTACATCGAATACTTTATTACACACTTGTAAAACACAGTAAGAAGCCGTTTTACATCGAATACTTTATTACACACTCGTTAAACACAGTAAGAAGCCGTTTAACATCGAATACTTTATTACACACTTGTTAAACACCCAAAGAAGTCTATGTTTGTGAATAATTTTCAGTACTTTTCAGATTTAAAGGAAGGATATTAAAATAAATTATTCCCAGATAAAAGTAGGGGGATTTTTACATAATGGACATATGTATAGTGTAATATTGTCGCGTCTGGTTTTTTTTATATATTTTTATTATACACACATATAAAGCGACATTATTTATTCTGCATATTATTACAAGACCCGTAAAAAACACTGTCGCCATAACTCCTAAGTACCTATCTCCAAGTATACTTGAGCGTTGCCGAACACCAATCCTGTGAACACTACTTGTCGACTCTGCGGCCTAGTGACACGGTTCCCTCGAGACGTGGGGCCCGAGCCCGAGGCGGACCAACAACTGCAATGGAGCACCCATCATAATATCAGCAGGTATTTGGTGGACCAACAGAAGGTGTGGAAGAACCCGGAATGTGGAGTCATTATTGATGCGCTGTGCGTTCGTGATTTCATTTCAGAACCCGAATACTTGAACTCCTTTGGAAATTATAGGTGTTACCTATAATTATTAGGGTATTTAGTGAAAAGTTCGTAAATGGTTCCGCAGCGTGTCTATTTGAGTTTGTTTACCACGAAGTCTGGACATTAGCAGCAATCCTATTTATGTTTTCTATAACTATTATTACTTTACATTCCCGAAAGCTGAATTTGTCTCTTTAAGTGGTAGTGTCCTGTTAGTAGTCCAATAGTAGTCAGAAGCTAGGTACAAGAAAGCTTTACTATCATATCTTCTAAATCATTACTAATATAATGTCTACTCATACTTATCTCCTTCTAGTATTAATTTTATACTTTCTGTCATCATTTTATGATCAAAAATGCCACAGTTAATTGTTATTCTATGGTGTATGGTATATTTATACCGTTGATATTCAATAAATAAATACTAGGTCCCTACGAGCCAGTTTAAGAAGGAAATGGATAAGAACATTAAAATTAACGTTAAGGCGAAGCTTAATGCCAAATCATTATTTTGATTAATCTTTATAACGAATTGGTGTACATTATGAAAACCAAAAAATATGCTTTAGTTAAATTGAAGGTTTTCCTATAGCTTCGCTTGAGTAGAATACAAATAAAATAAAAAATTACTCAATAAAAAATATAAATGCAAACTACTACAAAAAATATTTTTTCAATAGAAATGTATGAACGCGTAAAGGAAACAACAATCTGTGATAGTTTCACTTGATTAACTTTTTTGCTTTCTTATAAAATTATTTACAAATTAAGTAAAAACCAGTTTTTTGCTTGAAATCGAACGTTTCTAGACTCCGTTTGTAAGGCGATTTTAATGCCTATTACCTACGATGTAAGGTATACCAAGAATATACAAATTTCTGGCTTGTAGTTTCCTCTTAATTCCTTAATCCTCTTCATTCACACACGCAGCCACGAGGCTTCTCTCAGTGCCTATTTTATGTTTAGGGATATTTTGTGAAGGTGTTATATTGGGTCTTGAAGAGAACCAAGTTGTAGGAGGGAAAAACCACAAACGCAAAACGTCCCACAGTCAATCTGCTAATGCATAACGAATTGTAAGAAAGATTCGTTCTCATACAGCAAACGAAATTGTTAAGTAAAAAAAATATATATAAACAGACGTAATACTTCCTATGTCTCACAATATTATCAATTTTAATTAGTTCAGCATCGTTTTTAAAACACAAAAAATGCTATTACATCTGTTAGGTACCTCCGATACGTAACCAAATAATTTGCAATCATTAGTTTTTCTCTCTCTCACATAACAAATTGGTTAAAACACAACAAAATCGTGTCACAACACATCAAAACGCATGATTAATTATTATCCTGCTTCCTCGTTCAACTGCCTGATGCATGTTGCAAGTGTTGAAATGTATCGTGAAAGTTTACACGATTTACTCGTGAGAACGCGCCACTAATGCCAATGCCGCCGTATACCGCAAAATTAGGCCGAGTTCGTACCGAGTGAATAACCGACTGTAATTTATTCAACTATTCAAACATAATAAATTGTTAGGTAAGTAGAAATTAATCGTTGAATGGACAGTGTGTCTCTTTCTCGCTTACCGGAAAAAGGGGGGACCGAGCGGTGAACTAGATCAAAGGAGAATAATTATAAAGTAAATGCAACGCCTTGTTCGATATCGCGAATTTCCTGTTTGCTAACTTATGGTTAACAGACCAATTTCTATTATCATGTTACCACCTGAAAAGAACTCACACAATCTTCTTTTTTCTTCCTTATGACTCTTATTTCAACAGGTTGGTAAAAAAACAAGAAATCTTAAGGTTAAACGCAACGCTCGTTGTATTCTACGTGTTCACAGATGGCGTTAATTAATTAATTTTGTTTAAATACGCTTTTGCAAGGTATTGATTTACAATATTAAGACAAATCATTTGTTTGCGCCCGTATATACGCAATATGAATATGAATCAATAGTTTTGTTCGTTTAAAGACTAAATTCTTTCGAGAAAGGCACACAAATACAATATTTTACCGATGATTCAATCCAATATTGTATTTGTATGCCTTTCTCGATAGAATTGAGTTTTTATATGGACAAAACTATTTATTCATATTCATATTGCGGATATGAGGGCGCAAACAAATAATTTGTCTTAATACTGTAAAGCAATACCTTGCAAAAGCGTATTTTAACCAAATTAATTAATTAACGCCATCTGTGAACACGTAGAATACAACGAGCGTTGCGTTTAACCTTAAGAAATAACTTGTGCTTAGTTGTTTTGACTGCACCGAGAAAAATGGTTCTGTTAAAAAAGTGGGTGACCGGATAAATCATCACAATGATAATTCATCATATATTTAAAATGTTATATAAAGTCATGGAAAGTGATGAAACAAAAACTTTATTAACTGGGTTGTAGGTTAGGTTAGGTTTAAATATTTTTTCATCGTTTCTAATGACTTTATATCACTTTTTAAAAGTGTGTTGAATTTTCACTGTGTTGAGTTATCATGCAACCAAAAAAGTGATAGCATACCAATTTCCAGTTAATTTTAACTGGAAATTGGTATGCTACCGTGTTCATACAAATATTGATATTGACATATTGATACTGTCGCATTCCGTCATGAAATTTATTAGGAACAAAACATGTGTTCTCCGTATATTCGGAATGACTAGTATTTACTAGTCATTCAGAATATATGGAGAACACGTGTTTTGTTCCTAATAAATTTCATGACGGAATGCGACATTATCAATATGTCAATATCAATATTTCTATGAACACGTGTTCCGCCGTCCTCACAAAACATTCACTTGAAACTGATACTTTGTTAGGAACTCTGTCAATTCATTCGTCAGAGGCCTGCAGTCCCGTTTTTAACAGGAAAACAAATAAATTAACCATATTTCAAATGAGTAAGTTTTCTCGTGGAATCATTGGTGTTGCATTCAAATTTGCTAGTAGAAATCACCCAAATATACAATTTTTAGCCATATGATTATCCCATTATAAGATTATTCAGGTGGGCAAATCATACATGCCGTATCCCGCCCTCTTACAAAAATCTATATAGACAACGCCGATCACCGTTGATAAAGCATTACAAAATACCAATTTAATTTACTGCTACAAAATAAATAACGCCTTAGAAAGATACATGTAAGAACTACTATTTATCAGCTACATTGGTAGCCGAGACGGATTGGAAACCCGAAATACGTACCTACCTGTATAATGTCGTAAGTAACTTAAGTTGCAATGGTTTTTATCTCCTCCCCTTCCAACATTATTGTTGGTTGGTACATTTTATACAAGAATTAACAGGCTCTGACTTAAGAGCTAAAAGATCTCTCCTGGGCTAGAATACAGCTTTGGGCAATTGACGAGGGAGGCATTTGGGTAATGCAATGCCCATGAATTAACACATTCTTTGCGGGAAACGAGAAACGTCATACGCCTTTTTGCAATGTGTCCCTGCATAAAGGAAAGTGTTTCGAACGCTATCACACATTGAAGCACTATTAGGTTATAATTTTTTTTTATATGTATAGAAAATTTCTAAATAATCTTATAATTTTGTATGAATAAATTTCGATATGTTATTTCTATTGTGTATTAATTATGTTTTTTTCTATGATTCCCAAGAAAGTACAATATTTTTGTTAATAAAAAAAGGAATTATACATACATTGCTAAGTAAATAAATAGATACATCTTTTTAAAGTAAAACACTGAAAGTTTCATCGAAAAATATCAAATAGATCATAAGATATGAATATTTTGCGGAAAGTCTAATTTTGACGCTAAAATTAAAAAAAACACCCGCGCTTAGCCCCCAATTTGGCGGTAAAATGCCCGACCATATAGTGGTTAAAATAAATTATTTCGGGTGATGAGACTGATTTAAATCTGGCACAGGTTAGTTGCTGGGTATGGAGCACACTTCTTTACAAATTTTTAATTCGCTATCATAAATAGAGAAGAGAAATAATTGGTTTTGAGCGGGAACTCCGTTTACTAAAAAACCACTTTATTATTTATGTTTTATGTGAAACCGAGTGTCCCAACTTCTTCCAACCGTCTGGAGCCAGTGAGACTACGGCATCCCCAATTGGGATATGTTGTGAGGCTGAAGGTAGTGGGGAGGGGAAGGAGATGGAAAGAGGAAGGGGGTTACCTGGCTAGTCAGATCTGGTCACCAAACACGGCCAAAGCCATTTCAAACTTCGTTTCAATTCTGAAAGGTGGTCTATACTGAGAGTATCTTCCACTCTGTAACGTACATCAAATATACTATATATTATTTTAAATGAAAAAGTTGTGAAATAACACAAATTAATTATTTTTTATATTTTCAAAACAAATTGTTATTTTTTATTGTTATCACTGTTTTCATTAAGTAAAATAAGTTTTTATCGTTTTTTGATATTTTTTATGTGAAAAGTTGCCATCGACAAACTACTGAAAAGTAGTTTATTAGAATTTTTTTTTTCTGTATTTTATTTTATTATTTACTGTAATATATATTTTTGTCTTGCTTGCTTTCTTTAAATCAAATAAAATTTACTTACGCTCGCCGAGATTTGGACCAGCGACCTCCAGCTTGCTAGTCGAGAGATTTGATACTCGACTACGGAGGCCGTCAAAATCAATTTAAGTTTAATCCTGGGTATCGATTCTACAATCTAGGCCGCTCGCAATCGCCGTAGAAAGTACATACATTGGTCGATGTTCTTATTCTTGAGTCTATTAGAAGGTACATACTTCCATACGCCAAACGTCAAAAGTCATTCCACTCGAACAACTTGTGGGTCGAACCACTCGTTGCTCGAGTGGAACGACTTCGGGAATCGAGGCCCTGAACTGATGAATCTCATCCCTTCGATGAGGCTAATAATTTCATTCCTTTCTTAGCTATTTATGATTAAAACACAATGCAATAACAAACACAATTCAATAACAAACACAATTCAATAATAAACACAATGCAATAACAAACACAATTCCATAACAAACACAATTGCCTTCAGACTATCAAAGCTTTTAACGAGCTATCCTTTTCACTACAATACCTTAATTCTCTTAGATCAATGTTTTCAGCGACCATTTATCTTTTCGCTTTTGGGTGAAAATGTCCTCAGAAGCGGGTTTCTATATTATTGTTGTCAGCTGTTAGTTACCGACAACATACTTAAGAAGGAGAGGAGATTTGATGAATTTTATTTTTATATGTCATTTGGTCTAATATCCAAATATTTTCGCCCAATGCGAGCCTGTCCAATGGCCTAAAACGCAGTTATGCGAGTCTGTACAAAAAGTTACCGATGTCAGGTTATGCTGGCCGTTGATCTTACGACACACATTATAACCACTAAAACGCGTCCCAAAGGGGCAGGCAGATATACTAGAACACCAAACGAACCTGATTTTTTTAGTAGAGGATGCGCCAGGGTGATCCGACACAGCATTTTCAGTTCATATTCGATAAAAAAGAGTTCACTAAACATCCAATACACCTAAAAGAAGTGTAGTCAATGATCTTTGAAACAGCAATTTTCATTGGCTACAAAAGTGTTGTCAGGCGCTTTTTCATACAAAATATGAATAGAATTTTTAGAGAAACACGTTGAGCTTTCAATAAAGAGTATTATTTTTTGTGCTTTCCACTACGTTATTTTTTAGCTTTCTCCAATACCAGATTACTAGAAGGGGAGATGTTTTTTCATTTCAGAAATTCTGATAATTTCATAATATGTACTTCTTATTGCACGGAATACCAATGGACGGTATTCTGTGCAATAAGAATCCATCATCCAATATTATGGATTATTCATAGTAGACATCTTCAGTGTATTACTTAAAAGGTGAAGGGGCAGTTCAATTACGTACAAAACATAATAAAAAAAACTGTATGCAAGTAATATAATTCAATATTTTTATAGTGGAATAACTTGTTGAGTAAAACCTCTAATTGTAATATTTAATCATTGAACAGAATTAGTCCAGTGCAATTAACGATTCGCGATCGTAATTATTCCGATAGTCCCAATTTTTTTATATGTTTTATAAACTGGTCCCCTGATGTAAAATCTGAGTTTCCGACCTTGGCGCACCTGTGCTCGCGCCGCCATTTTTAAAAAAACGGGCCGAAATCACGCCAAAATCTAATTTTTCCCAAATATCTCATTTCCAATGCAAATTTCGGCTAAAGTAGGTTAAGAAGTTTAGTAGAACATAAAATTACCTACAACTTTTGCCGAAACAATTTTCTTCTATCTCTAATAGGTACCGAGGTAGAAAGTCGTAAGGGTGCGTATATTTTTGAAAAAACAAGTTTTTTGCGCGACTAGGTGTGGTTTTTTTGTAAATACCTCGTTTCCAGTGGAATATAAATATTCTGATGTAGATGCCCCTAAAATGGCGTTAAAAATATGTATACATTGTCACGGAATCGAACTAACGGATTCCACACCAGAAATTTAAAATTTGATTTAGGAATCTGATTTTGTTTCATTGGATGTAGGAAAAAGAGACGGTGAAATTAATTTAGGAAGCTGACATTGTTTCATTGGATTAAAGGAAAAAAAATGTAAAAACACAACATTCTGATCTAAATAATTAATTAAAAATATATACACGTTTGACAATTGTATTTAACTGACTAAATAAATTGATTTTTAAATATATAGTATATCTTTCTAACAAATAACTATGAAAAATCCAATCAAAATCGTTTGACATGTCAATAACGAAAGGTACCAACTTTTGAGAAAATGCCAAATTTATAAGTTATACATAAGCGTTGATTATATGAAATAATACAAATGGTTTCAAGATTTGAATACAATTATCTACCCCTTTTGGAATTTTAGTAAATACTCACGTTTATAAATTACCGTTTTCATGGATCACTTGTTGTTTATTATATATTAACGAATAATTAAATAAAGTGTTGTTAATGGAACACTTAACTTTGACGATTAAAATATATTTAATGGGAGTAGGAAAGCAGCCAACACATATTTGTTTATTTACAATAATTAATTCGGCAATAAAACATATTGAGGTCAGTGGCATTTCGTGGGAGTGGAAATTGATGATTGGCATAAATTTATTATTAAATTGATCTTACAAGAGATGAATAAGAGTTCTGAGAAAAAGAAGTGGGTGAGAGGAGAAGATTAGGTCACAGACGAGGTCAACAATAACTTCTTTACATTACCAACTTCAGATGCGTTCAGAATTGACAGTTGACATGATCAGCCATTGAAGATGACAGTTGATTGCTAAAGGTACATAGATAATCAATCTCAATGATCTAATCTTTGAAAATATGTCTTAAGTGAATGTTGAACATAAATTTTATAGTCGTAACCAAATACAACAATGAAAAACTTTCTTTTTATGATTAATCTAACACACTTTTTACCGTTTCACTGAACCTCGTTCAAAAAATCTCATCTGTTGTTTTCAACGGTAACTCACTGCAATTTTTAATGTCAGTAAGTAAATATATATATATATATATATATTATTTTTAAATATTATTATATATATATAACTAGTGGACCCGGGCAGACGTTGTCCTGCCACAGTCCGCCTTCTATGAAGGGAAGTAAAAATTTATGGTTGTATGTATTTTTTGAAGATAAATTTGAAACAAAAAAATAATTGAAAATAGGAAATAAACTAAAATAAATTGTGATGTTTTGATCTTATAGGAAATTAAAAAATAAATGATGTCTACAATAGGAGATAGACGAGGAAAAATACAATAAAATTATTGGTGGAATCATTCTTCCAATAGTTTAAATTTTCATTCTTCTCTAATAAAATTTCGTATTACTTCAACAAAACGTAATTTGTTTCATTGTGTGCCAAAGCAATTTTTTTTATAAGAACTGATTTTTTTTATAGGAACTGTTTATTTTTTTGTATGAACTGGTTTTTTTATAGGAACTGATTCTTTTAAAGGAACCGATTTTTTTATAGGAACTGATTTCTTTTTAGGAACTGATTTTTTTATGGGAACTTATAATTTTCTTATAGGAACTGATTTTTCTTTTAGGAAATGTTTTTTATATATGAACTGGTATTTTTTATAGGAACTGATTTTTTTATTGAACTGAATTTTTTATAGGAACTGATTTTTTTATGGGAACTGATTTTTCTTACTGGAACTTATAATTGTCCTATAGGAACTGATTTTTCTTTTAGGAACTGATTTTTCAGTAAATTGTTTGCATGGATGGATCAACACCTTTAATTTATTTATTGTTACTGATTTCAGCTCGTGGAACTTATTTTTTTAATGCAAAATATATCAAATTTAATAATGTTTTTTTATTAAATAATGGCATTGAAGTCGTAGTAATACAAACTTAAATACTCGCAGAACTTAACAATTACGTTAATAAATTTGATTAACTTTTTTAAGTAATAGTAAATTGAAAATTTTCAAAAGAAATGAAGTCAAATTTGCACAAATTTACAGTAGATACTTAAAAGCACAAGAAGTTGATGTTTTATGTTGTTTTCGGGAAAATATATCTAAAAATCAGGTGTTAAAAATTGATTTTGCTAAATCAAAATAAACTAAACTATTACTCTTAGTCAAGTTAGGTCATGAGACAAGATACAGTAGTAGTGATAGAATGTTCGATAATATGTATGTACAGATTCATTATTTCTCCGGAACATATGGCCTGTGGCGTGCCTCAAATCATCGTCTCAGATTTACAAATTTTAATTGTCATGAACTAAATAAGAAATTAAAAGCCAATTACATGGTTTAGATAATAAATTGAGGAACCAGTTTAGAATATCGCTTGCAAATGTCGGCTAAATATTTTAAATGATATAAACAAGGCACGGATTGGCGTGTTTAATGTCCGAAAAGCACCTTAAACTAGTTTGACAGCAATTTTGGCGCGATAATCCGATTGGCCAGGCCAGCTGTCAAAGTGCCTACTCACTTCCGAAGCAACTGTCATCGACCTACATAAATCTAGGCGGTAACGAATCGACATTGCTGTGTTTAGACGTTTCTGTCAAAGGCTGACGAAGCGGAAATTGTGAACTTGCCTTTATTACTTGAATTTCGAATGAATTTGTTTTTTTTTTTAAATTTTAACCGATAAATAAATTGAGCAATTCGTTTGACAGATTTTTATGTATTTACGGATGGATTGCAATATTTAAAACGTATACGTGTTGAAAAAGAACCGTATTTATTCTAACGTTATTTCAATGGAAAGTGCTCGCCATTTTTTCTAATCATTGAGTTATGTATTATCATATTATATACGAATATCGGACAAAACAAACTGCTTACAACCGCACGGAAAAAAATTAATGATATGAATATTGAAAATTAATTAAAAATCTGTTAAAATTATTCGTATTCCTGTTAAAAACGGGACTGGAGGCCTATAATCAATGATTTGACAAATTTCATAACAAACTATCAGTAAAGCACAAATATGTTATGAGGAAGTCAAAACACGTGTTTTTCAAAATAATAATATATTCGCATCTGGTCCACTATATCTATCCCACCTGCATGAACGTGTTCAGTGAGTACCGAACAAGATCCTACCAACTAAAAGCCGACAATCCAACTCACCTGGCAACCAACCACATTTACATATTTGCTCTAATAATACCTAAAATTTCATTTCTTAATTTCAATTAACTCCTTTTTTGTATCCATAAACGCTAATCCATTAAATGCGGGTTATTATCTTCAAATTGTTTTAATAACACACCATAACCTTGTATAATAAATATTTTAAAAAAAACAACTAGGATTGAACCGCTATTTTAAATGTGGGTTACTCGTCCATCTTGTTGAATAACTATTGCATACCAGACCTATCCAAAATAGTTAACGAACACAGAAATGGTTTGCGTTGTTTCAAATCGGATATTAGCAACACAACGGTTCATTAAATATGTATTTGAAATGACGATTTAAAAAAATACCATTCATGGGGTGTTGTTTTCTAGATCTTGGCGGCTGATGGGTCAGATCGGGAGACCGGTTGAGGGAAACATTTTGCCGGACTCTTTCTCGACCCATCGCCTTGCAAGGCAGTGGAAGGGATGGATTTATTCGCCCGTCACTCTTGGACACATTGAACCGCAGATTTCTACCTACACTTCAAACAAAACCTATTTTCCTTCACAGAAATTTCTCTCCCTCCTTTCCCTTAAAAAGACCCTCCACATCCCCAAAGATGGCCCTGAAGCAATTTTTCTTTTTCCATTTTTCTATTTTTTTTTTCTAAAATCTTTAAAAATGTCATTCTTTAGTGGCATATATTTTCTAATTTAAAATATAAATATATAAGAATACCACATATCCGTACTAGATATCTGTTATATCTTTTGATTAAAAAAGAAATTATGTAGTTTGGTTGGGTATTTTGGACTCAAATCGAAATTTAAGCTTTGTATTAAAAAGGCCGCGCAGCCGTTCCTCTTACGGCATAAATAATATGTTTTATGGAGAAAGCAATAATTTCTGTTTATTACAATAAAAAATCGTTTAATTTTAAGTATAAATGCCAACATTTCTAAATATAAAGGTTAATGGCGTATGAAGATTAATGGTTTGACCCCAAATTAATGCCAAAACACCATATTTAATCGCCTCTTTATGGTCTCTAGATCATTATAGAGTTATAATATAATATAAACACATTTGAATTACTTATTGTCTAAACTCTGAAGGAAATGACGTAATGAGGAATGGCGTTAAGTTATGCTCGTGTTTGATATTGGTTGTTAATTTATTCATGAAGTAATATTTTCTTAATTGCCCATTTACACGCGCAATGATCATGAAGGTATTAAACAGTCCAGGCTACAGGGCCACACAACATATTTCAGTTTCACCAAACGGAACCGAGCGAACGCTAAGTAATATTTTTTATCTCATTTAGACGCCTATTGGGCTTATGCATTAATAGATATAAAAAATGTATGAAGAATGTTGAATGTACTAATTTAGATTGTATGTGACGTGAAATTGATTGCTTTTGCAGAACGTTGCATTCGAATACGCGCGTGTTTTATATACCTATATTATGAGAGGTGAAAACGTGCTTTTTTGAAAAGCGCCATCTGTTGGACGTAAAAGCAACACGCGCTATTGTTTTTTTATCTGCATAGACACACTAAGCCATATCAACGCGTGGCGGGGTACAGCTAGTAATTATATTATAAAGAAAATTGGCAAAATTATTTTTTTACATTCCGAGAAATGTGATCCTGAGGCAAATAAATGCACTCTATCACAGACATAGGAATTAATAGACGAGAAGATAATGGCGAGGGGTAAAATCAACTGTTGAAGAACGAAGGGCGTAAGGCTGACTGTGATTCGTCAATAAATCAATCTGACAGTAAATAGGCATCTCGCATTATAATATCACCATGTACTTCTTAAAAGTAAAACGTGCTTTTGAATGAATAGACATTTTTACATGGGAGCGCAAATTACTCGCTACGTTATGAACAAATTAGCGAAGTCCAAATTCGGCAAAAAAATTCGGTTGTATTTTCAGAGTCGAATATTTCGTTTAAGTATTTAGTTAAGACACTTTTATAAATGTTCATAATTTACTTCCCAGCAACCAACCAGCTTTGTGTTTCGCGTCCAGACGTTTCTCGATGTGATAGTATAATATGTTTCTAAAACTGATCTATATTATACGATGTGAATATGCTTAAAATAAAGTAAAATAATGCTTATATATGGAATGTAATACGACAATTGGGTTTATTCTCTTTTTCACGTCTATTTTTAAAAGTTTTCATAGTACAAGTCAACATTTTGCCGTGTTATTTCGTAAAATGAACCGATGATGCCTCGACCATAGTTCGCACAAGAATGATGACGTCACGTTTTCAAATTTCACTTGAGGCCATACGCCAGCACAGCCGGTTCCAATGGAACCGGTATGGGGAGTGGGGATAATACGCTTTTAATCACTTAGGGCAGGTCTACTAATATTCATATGTCTATGCACTCTATGTACACTCAGCTTCACAAATTCTACAATTTTTTTTATAATATCCCGTGATTTTTGACGGGTCTGCGCTACTAAGTAATACATACTACGTAATAATAATCGTATACTTATCATTAAAATAACATAATATCAAACTGATTACTGGATTATTGCATCTATATTTATGCATATATTATATTAATTAATAATAATAATAATTCTGTTTGTATATTTGCTTTTTAAATGAAGAAATTTTATTGAAATTCAATATTCCGAAAGAAGACGTTTCATTCCCCACACGACGCAATCTCTTTGAATAAGAACTGTACTTAAAATTAGCGCTAGAAGCAACTACATGAAATGTAATGGAGTATTGAGTTTAGTGTTGTATATATTGGGTAGGGTTAAAAGTTACTCTTAGCGGAAGACTTGGATAAGCCAATTCAATTTTAACAACATATAAAAGGGGATAGTATTTCTATAAATATTTATGAGGATATTATTTCGGCTATTTAAAGATCAAAACATAAAATTTGCGCCTTCTTTTCGCAGGTTGGATATTCCGCAAACAGACAATACAGACAAATATGATTTGAAAATACAACTTGACAAGGAAAACAGAGACATCAAAAGAAAACAGAGTCAATAAGAGAAAATAGAGACAATATAAGCAAATGGACATAATATAGGAAAATATGAATTGAATATTAATCTTAACAAAGAAAACAGACGCAACAGAAGAAAATAGAGACAATAGAAGAAAACACAGATAATAAAACAAAACGAAGACAAAATATAAATATAGGAATTGAAAATAAAACTTGACAGGGAAAACAGACAATAAAAGAAAACGGAGACAGTAGAAGAAAACTGAGACAGTAGAAGAAAATAGAGACAATATAAGAAAACAGAGACAATTGGAGAAAACAGAGACAATAGAATAAAACAAAGACAATAGAATAAAACAGAGGCAATAGAAGAAAATAGAGACAGTAGAAGAAAATATAGATAATATATGAAGATACGTATCGAAAAAAACTTGAAAGTCCTATAGATACCACCTACATAGCATTTAACACGATAAAAACGGACAATCTACTGATTTCCGTAGAAAGATCTTTAAATAAAACAAGTGGTTTTTTAAAACATGAATCATGTCTTAATCTTGTAAAATATTTATTACCTAAGCTATGAAAACATGCTTATAACTGGATGCGGCTATTACAAATCATTGCAATAATCTAAGCACGTATCGTTCGAGAAATATAATATCCACACGAAGAATTTTTATGGCAAAAATTTTAGAAGATAAAATCATTAGAAAACGTGAGATTATTATACATAATTACGTGTAGGTAATGTGGGAATAAAACTAATTAATTTCTTGGACCAATCCCATAGTTCAGTGTAGCGAAATGTATTCTGTGTTTACGATAGTTTATAACATTTGTATGAATTTTGATTGAACAGTATTGATTTGACCGAGTTATTTTATAATATTATTGTATCGAACGTCATCAGCATCATCAATATAAAATGTACATCAATTATAAAAAACACAACAAAATGCCATCATATTTACCACTGTCAAAAACTATGTAAAACCTTCCATAAAACTAATGTTGATAAACCTGCCTTACATATAGGTAACTCATGTTTAAAAACCTGCCCTGCCGTTTAACGGTAAATTTTATCGCTCGGACCTAAAAGGCAGTTGTCTCGCTTCAACTCAAGCACCCATCTTACTCTGGCTAGGCAGCCGCTGATTGGCTAAGCACAAAACCTGCTTGAGCGGCTCACGTGTATCCAAGAGATTTGTAAAAAAATACAAATTTGCAAGCCCTTCCTGTAATAATAGGAAACAATGTTAACTAAATAATTATATACAAAGATACTTATATGTTAATTAAATAAGCTCAAATAGAAATAAAATATGTTACACGTAAGATAATTATGTAATCAGCGAAACTCTGAAAATGTTACAGAGATTTGACCACTTATCTTGTAGAATATGTCTTATTATAACTAAATAAACAATATTGCGACGATGTGGTTTTGGCAGGGCGACAGAGGCAGATAAGGTCTAATATTATAAAATATTCCTATATTTCTGAGATAAACAGATTTTATCCTACAAACGTGGCGAGCTTCATAGCAAGAAAAAAGCAAGCTCGTTACGGGAATTTCATAATACAATCAAGGGTCGGAGGCGCGGTCCTATAGAATCTTATAAAGGCGCCGCAAAAACCGGTCCCTGCCCATTCCGCCATAAGCCCTGGACCGAGCAACACCTACCGCTGTCCGCTCTGCCTGACCCGCTTCGCTACCTGAGACCAACACGCTGCGTTTGATTTCAACCCGGTTCCCCCCCCCGCTCCACTTCCGCTGTCTACTGCAACTGCCTGCTGCTGAGCTCGCTGCTCACCGACAAGCCAACGACGCCCCGACGTCGCGGCGCCTCTGCCTCGGGCTTCACTGAGCCTTCCCAACAGCCAGCCTCGGAGAGGGGATCTGCCATTGCCTACTGAACCAGCCAGCGCCCCGCAGAGCCGTTACCGACTGAGCCTGGAGGGATACAAGAAGTTGCACCCGCAATAAAAACCAACCGCTTTTATAAAAGCGTTCTTTTCAATATGCAAATTACAAATGTCGAATATATCGTCTTTCTCAAGACGCATTCATTTATGCAAACATACAAGAGTCGATATTCCCTGGATCGAGGGGACTGAACGTTGCCGACTGAGCCAGCCCGCCTGCCAGCCCGCCTGCCAGCCCGCCTGCCAGCCAGTCCCGGAGAGCCTTCCCTCCAGCGTGCGGTCCTGCTCACTGGCCCCGATGTCACAGAGCCGTTACTGACTGAGCCTGGAGGGATACAAGAAGTTGCACCCGCAATAAAAACCAACCGCTTTTATAAAAGCGTTCTTTTCAAAAGCAAATTACAAATTTCGAATATATCGTCTTTCTCAAGACGCATTCATTGAGGCAAACATATTACAATAGTCGATATTCCCTGCATTTTTATGATATTTTAAATAACTCTGTAATGGTTCAAATGAAATACCTCAAGTGCTTTATTTGAATCATTACACAGGACAAAGGTAAATGTGTGCCGGTGCTTATATTTTACAGTTTTTTCTTGTGCAGGCAAACACGTCCCGTACAATTATCCTATGTAGAAAGCTGGGTCTGTACTGCAACTATATAAACTGCAGCCAGTGTTACAAGTTACAAGTGGAGATACTCTCTGAATCGTCCAGGGCCTCGATTCTCGACGATGTCATTCCAATAGATTAACGAGTGGTTCGACCCACTCGTTGTTCGAGCGGAATGACTTTTGACGTTTGGCTTATGTAATTGAATGTCGACCAATGTATGCACTTTCGACGGCGATTGCGAGCGACCTGGATTGGAGAATCGATACCCTTGTGCAAGACCATCATTAAAAACCGAAACGTAGCTTGAAATGGCTTTATCCGTTGGTGACCAGATCTGAATAGACAGGTACAGGTGAATAGACCAATCTTCCTCTTTATCATCGCTTTCCCGTCCCTACTACCGTCATCCTCACGATGTACCCCACTTGGGAATGCCATAGTCCTCTTAGATATATGGGACGCTTGTTGGTGTTCAGTGTCCAGATCTAAATAGCTAGATACTTCCCAACCCTCCTCTTTCTCAGCTCCGGGAGCAGTTGGAACTTGGTGCGGTATTCACATAAAAAGTACCTACCTTGAAGTAGTACTACACTATGGAAGCGATTACACAAAATGCGGTGACACTAGCGAGCGCCAAACGCCTCACGTATTATCACAGTCAAAACGTCACCACTGGTAGAAATATAATTTTATAAAATAAATCACGGGTTTCCACAAGGTCCAAGGATTTGACCGACTTTATTTTTATTTAGATAAATATATGAAACGCAAATAAATGGTAAAATGTAGCTTAACGAAATATGCACAATGAACAAATACAATATCTACAAATATTTCGGTTAAACGCGAAAAAATAAGCCAAAAATCATGACTACGGTCGAATTCCATTGAATTCTCAGGCATAAAAAATGTAATTTAAGGCACGAAATGTTACGACACATTGGAAATTCGGGCCTTTCAAACTGTCTATTCTACAAAACTTTTTTCTTCGCAATTTTATCCTTTGTTACTCTAAGCCGCTCCAAGTCACTGAACTGAAAATCGATCGGAGTGTAATCGACATTGATGTATAAGAAAACTGTTGTCAGACCTTTCGACTTCTTGGTCTCAGACGGTCTAATGAAATTGATTATTTTCTGCCCAAAAAAGAATATCGTATTTCAGCCGATGAAATAACAAATTGACCTTACTTTTGGCACGCTTGTGCCCACGACACACTTCTATCGGCTTTTCTCTTCAGTGCCACAAGTCGTGACTACGATATACTGTTCCATTGACGGAATAAACTGCCTAACAATACAAGCAGGATAATAATAGCGTAACGGATATCGCCGTCAAATCACGATATTGCATATTTAACGGTGGACGATAATGATTTGCAGTTAAATTGCTTTGATATCCTTTATTCTCTCTTATTTCAGCTCTGACCCAGAATATCTCTCCAAGTAGAACTAAATTACTGAAACCAATTTTTAGATTACCTAGGTACTGGCCTGGAATAAACTGTCATAATATGATTTGAGAATGATTACACTCGGAGAAAAATGAGTATTGCTAATTAGATAATAATCTCTTCAAATTATTAGTAATCCGATTAAAAACGGGATTGCAGGACGAATGAATTAACGATTTTTCTGGTAGACTTTTAATAAATTACGATTATATTATCAGGATGTCGAAACACGTGTTCATAAAAATCCCAATATTTTCACATTTCATCAAGCCGAATGCACGTGTTACATATTCGGAATATGCATTTTATTTAAAATTAGGTTTATATCTTATAACTATTTTATGTAGTATGTTGTTAAAAAATATCAATGTATGTAATGAAATTTTTTATTTAAAATTGAAACTGTTTGTGGAAACGAAGAGATAAAGTAGGTGTATCTTCCAGAATGCGACTATTACATATTGCTCAGTAAAATTTAACCTTCAGGCCAGTTCTCACAGCTCGTATTTTTAAAGTTAGTGTAGCTTCCCACATTTGCAGATTCGACCCTACAATAAAACAATTCTTTGGCCTGGAATTTTTATAAACATATTGTCTTGTTTGTATCATTTATGATTTAAGAACTCGTGACATTTTATTTCAAGCGGCGGCAGCTTTCAAATAGAGCTGTTCGCTGTCTATTTTATGATGACCCTAGTTAAACCATTATGTCTAAAAATATTTTCCAATACCTTTCCCACCCCTGTCCCATAGTAATAAAAGTCCCAAATAAAGTTTCATCTCCCTTAAAATAATTCCTTTAAAATATTTGTATTGTTTAAATCACGTCTGTATCATTAAGAATAGTTAAGTGCATTTTATTTTATGTTAAGAATGTTGTTTGCCAACGAGCGGGTGGAACATCTTTATTTTGGTAAAATGTCCTTCAGAATTTAGTTTAAATACAGATACCTCCCAGAAAAAAGACAGTATTAGAGTGTTGCTATAACGGGTAGGTACAGACGTACCTACGCAAGAGCTAGTGTTGATATAACTGGTAGGTACATGCGTACCTACGCAGTCAGTCGTGAGATAATTACTAGGTTTATGTGTACCTAGAGAAAACTGAAGAATAGAGGAAACTAGACCTTTATTTCTTTCAGTTTAAGTTTTAGCAGAGGAAAATAAGATCCTCTGCAATTATATTGTGAATTAATAAATTTATATGTCAACAAGAAGAAGTGTTTTCCTGCATTCCATCTGACGGCGTGTTCTCGTACCACGATAGCAGAAACAGTAGGTACAAAATAATAATTCTATATTTGAAATGTGGATTGATTTTGTTTAATTTTTTGACAGAACTAAATCTGAATCACTAATGATTTTTAAAGATTACTAACGGTCAGGGGAGTATAATTCCGATCGAAAATTGGAACCGTGAATATTGTGACGTCATATTAATGCCTAACTATATCCACCAATGAAAAACTCTGAAAGTCTATGCAATAAACTTTCAGAGTTTTTCATTGGTGTATAGTATAATAAGTAGGCCCCGAATGAGAATTTTACTATCTATATATTGGCTTATCTATGGTTTTTTTAGGAACAATTTGTTTCATTCAAAAAAACCCGAAGATATCGTTTTAGTGGGTAGTTTATTTATGCTAAATGCTTTCAATCGAAAGGTGAATTCACTCTAATTATTTTTTTTTTTTGATTTGCAAATATTTTACAAATACTTTCAGCTTCACAAACCTTACTATTATAATACCCCGTGATTTTCGTGGGTATGCGCTAGTAAATAAAAAAAATAATAATCATGTGAAATCATTCAAATCACAGTTTAATTGATATTTTTTTTGTATTTCAAAATAAAAAAAGAATAATAATTATAAAACTGAAACTAAACTAGGATAATAGGTCAAATAAAATAACAACTACCTCCACAAGACATTCATTCTAGTGTAGTATTTGTTAACTTTAATTTTGTGAGAACTATGTATTTGCCCATAACAGTTTTACTACCGAGCTAAATGCTTGCCTACTCAGAGTTGCGTGCAACGATATAATTGCATCAAAACTTTACAAATATAACGAGGAATTTAGTTTGGTTCAGAGATGATGATGACTGTAGAATGGAGCATTGTCCGGAGTGACGCAAATGAATTCCCATGAAAGTGCCCTCATTTCAAAATTTTGATGATTTCAAGATTTTTGAACTTATCCCAAAAAATCACTCCAAAAAAGAGATTTTTTTTCAATTTTTTTACTATCACGCGTTGTTATGGCTCAGTCTGACTGTGCAGATAAAGAAACAACAGCGCGTGTTGCAATCAAGTACAACAGATGGCGATGTTTAAAAAAAACATGTTTCTTACAAGAACTTTCGGAGATTTAAGATTTTGAACAAACGAAAATTTACATTTTTATTTATATAGATTTGAGCAGCGTTTGTTACCGATTGTTGTGTTGTCAATTCAATTGGGGTATGTTGTGGGACCGAAGGGAGCGGAGAGGGCAAGGAAGGGATACGGGCAAGAGGAAGGTGGGGAAAAGCCTGGCTTTTCAGACAAGGTCGCCAAACACGGCTAAAGCCATTTTAAGCAACGTTTCGATTATGAATGATGTTATTTAAACAGGACGATACTAAAAGTATCTATCATCGTTCCGGAACTTGCCTCAAATACACTATACAGGGTGTATCGGCACTAACCCGACAAACTTTAACCAACTATTCCTTAGCACATTTGGAGTAAAAAAAAATATTGGCACTTTGCTGTCCGGTAGCATTTTTTTTTCAATTAAAAACAAAAAAAATAAAAATTTCCACACTCCATCACTGTCATTGGCATTGCTTTTCGTGTTCAACAGCTGTTATAAGCAAGTATGTCGAAAAGCGTCTTCGCTCTTTCGCACACACTAAATAATAATAGTTAAAAATGAGACGAATGGTGCCGTGCCATTTCGTTGTGATTGTAAAAGCGCGCCAATATAGGTACACACGTAAAAAAACGTTCAACGGAATT
Source organism: Hesperophylax consimilis (assembly GCF_061612785.1). NCBI lineage: Eukaryota > Metazoa > Arthropoda > Insecta > Trichoptera > Limnephilidae > Hesperophylax > Hesperophylax consimilis. The sequence goes on from NC_142857.1 coordinate 16,694,206, forward strand.
CGAATAAAATATTGCCAGATGGGTTTTCAAACTTTGACAAAGGATAAAACAGTGGTGACATGTGGTGAAAATATGAATAAAACCGGACAGCAAAGTGCACATAAGATTTTTTACTCCAAATATGCTAAGGAATAGCTGGTTAAAGTTTGTCGGGTACGTGCCGATACACCCTGTATATATATGATATATTATTTTTAGTGAATAAATTTTATTTATATTTAACTGACCGACAGATTTCATCACAGCCCATCTCATCTATGGGCAACCTCTATTTCTTTTTCCCGATATTTGCCTCCAGACGTGCCGCACAACGCACTTGAGCCGCTCCCAACTAGCAAGTGTGTTAATACATACTTGAACATTGATGGAATTCCCGAATAAACTATTACAGTCACAATTGATTTCATAGACTTTATTTTGCTCTTTTCATTTTGTTTAATTATTTATTTGCTAGTTGGGAACGGCTTACGTGCGTTGTGCTGCCCGTCTGGAAGAAATATTAAAGGACGCCATCCGATGATATTACTGGAGAATCCACACGTAGAAATGAAAATCCACAAAAATTCGTGGGGATATCTATACGTGTAGTTATTTCGCTATTTCCCCCTAATTTAAATTGCATCAAACGCTTGGTTGCAGTAATCATACCAACAATAATCTTCATATTCTTATTTTCTTCTAGAAGAAGATGGAAGATGAACCAATTATGCAAAGAATTCACGCTATACACGCACGGTTTAAACGTTTTCAGGTGTGAATTAGTAATGTGTTCAACCTCAAGGCATGTTTTTACCTGTGAAAAATATCAGATCGAATGACGGCCAAGAGGGTATAATTTGGCGAAATGAAATAACGCCGCGGAGCTATTTAATTCATCACGATCCGAGTTGCAACATTTCTAAACGTGCGACTGTGCAGCCGTCTTGCCCAGCCTTTCAAATAATTCAAATATCAAAACATTCTGTTTTCTTTTCTAGCTTTCAAATATAGAAACGTTCTGTTTTTGTTCTCCGACGCTGGCTTTTAAATAATTCAAATATAAAAACATTATGTTTTCTTTTCTAGTTTTCAAATATAGAAACGTTCTGTTTTTGTTCTCCGACGCTGGCTTTTAAATAATTCAAATATAAAAACATTATGTTTTCTTTTCTAGTTTTCAAATATAGAAACGTTCTGTTTTTGTTCTCCGACGCTGGCTTTTAAATAATTCAAATATAAAAACATTATGTTTTCTTTTCTAGTTTTCAAATATAGAAACGTTCTGTTTTTGTTCTCCGGCGCTGGCTTTTAAATAATTCAAATATTAACCTTCCAGCGGGCGCGCTGTCGTAAAATTTACGACAGACGCGCCTTATCTCTTCCCAACTTAGTCGTAAGCATCGAGCTTCGAGCTATGCTAGAGTCAAATCAAATGTCAAACATTTACCGCAAGATGGAGGGTCGTGCCGTTTTCAGTCGTTACCATGGCAGGTTTTCAAAATGTAATTATATGTATATGAAAACGTTCTGTTTTAGTCTGTATAACTTGATATTAAAAGTAAATTTCTATTGTCAAATAAAACGTTTTGAAATATTGTTTTCTGTTGTGTATTGTACTTGGGTTACGTCAATAGATTCATTCTTCACTCTCTTTGTCTTAATAATATGAATCGATATATTATTATTTCAATAGCAATATCGTAAAACAAATTTTCAAGATATTATTGAATACGTGATCAAAACCAGGTATAGGCATTGATGTATTATATTTAGATGAGACATGAAGCGAAAAAAGAGGTTTCACTTTTTTTACCTCCAACTGACCTCCAACTCTTCCAACGTTAAAACTACCGAATCGGGTCTAATTGTGAAACGAATTTCGACGAGAAATTAGTACGCAGTAGCGCCTCTAATTGCAGTTCTATGGGCATAGGTTACAATAATATAATAGATTTTTAATCACAATACTAAATTGTTATTGATAGATCGTTATGCGGTTTGTAATTATTCTTTTCAATTAACATTTCGTAGCATAGATTGAATGCAATGAACTAATAAACATACTTGCATTTTCAAAGCAATTTATTTAAATACCGTACTGATTTGCAACAGTGATTATAATTCCTGTGGCAATACGAAATGGCTAGTTATTATGCGTAACGCATTCGTAAATGGCTGCCGCCCATTTAAGTGATCTCAAATAATAAAATTGATTTATACTTTTGACAAACATGACCATAATATCATTAGTAGAACGCGTTATTAACGGTAAAAGGTTTGACAATGACAAATAATATTAGTATTACAGTAGCACCACCTTATAATATTTTTATGTATTTGTTTTGATATAATGTCAATCAACCTAATAGCCATTAGTCCTAATACATTCTCATACGTGTCACAAAACGCGATCGACTGAGAAGCTTGAAAATCTGAGTTAAATAAAATATTTTTCTAATTTTAAACCAAAAAATCCTCTGAAATCATAACATATGTTAGTAGGTACTTAGATACCTACCTACTTAACTACATATCATTTATATTATATCAAACTTTTTTTAAAATTTCAAATAAGGAATTACACAATTTGTCCAAAGACAAGTCACTAACTCAATGACAATTCTTTTTTCAAACTTTCTTCAGGCGGGAGTTCCAAGGCTTTATCTGATTTTTAAAACACTTTGGTTTACGATTTTGCACGTAAAAACACTGTATATTGATATTAAATTTGCTTTTTTAACTTCCAATTGTTTGACATTAAATTTATTAGAAGATTAGTAGCAAACGTGTAGTTGATATTTACTAAGACTAGAGACTTAGGACTCAGAATTTAGGAGTGTAGAATTTTTATGAAATTACCTTAAGGCGATGCACTACGTCGGGTAATATTTTGAATCGAGCCGCCATCAATAACAATCCTTACGTAGATGGCGATAAGGCTTAAATTCCCACCATCCAGCTGTTTTGATTTAGGCGAGAAAAAAAAACATGGACAAAAAGTGCCTTATATTTTATTTTGTGGATGTTCAGGCATAAATATTTAAATGTTTTCGGATAATTTTATAAATAACTTAATTTGCCACACAATAAAACCATAACCGAAAATGGGTTCGTAAGTAGGAAATTTTGAACTTTAAAGCAGTTTTCATAGGCCTTATAATTTTTTTTTCTGGGCTTATAAAAAGACTTTCAAAGGCCAAGACGTATTGTACTCGCGGTATTTATTTAAAGCATCTGAAACATTTCTAGGCGACCAAATTTTCAAACCAAAAACACATGATTTTGCATTGCTACGTAGTGCATTGCCTTAAAAAGCTTTCAATCTCTTGGTTGTTTACACTTTTTAAACGTTTACTCCCGGTGTAAATATTAAGCTCAGTGATAAACTTATTATCATGGCGTTCGTTTGGTTAAAACGGTCTCTAAACCAGGCTCAAGGCCGGCTTTACCACATCAACGTGGAAGCGGCTCGTAAGAATCTAACAGTAAGACGGTTAGTTATTTACAACGTGACTGTGAACCTTTATGGATATGACTGTCTAAAAAGGTGAGTTTTAAGTTTAGCTCTGAATTCTGTAAATCTGGCTGGAAAAGAAAGATGTTGTCATGCAAACAGTTAGACTTACAAGCAGCCAATTGGTACATGATACTCGATGCTTAAGATTATCGAAGATTTTAATTTTACTTGCTGTGCAATGCTTGTCAACGTAACACAAAGCAAATCATCTATAACACATTACATCGAAGAGAACGTAAATTATGATAATCTTATCGAGAGAAATCTCAGCAGGAAAATTCTAGAATCATAAGGACTTACATTACCAGTTATACCCAAAAACAGCTCACCGTATGCCACGTCTTAGATAACCCATCTTAATCGTATACGAAATGCACATATTATGCAATTTACGCTGCGTATTTTGCTTTCTACGTTCTCTTTCTAAAACTTGTACATATAATGCCTTATGCAATTGTTTTTTTTCTTGGCCCGATGTCTCATAATCGTTCGTATTGACAGATTTTATACACAAATTATTGATTCAAATGCATTCTAATGTTGATATGGTATGTTATTTTTGACTTGAATTACTACATGAAATGTTAAAAATTCAGGAATAACTTTTCTTTTACTTTTTGAAGCACACCCATCAAAATAATATATCATTGAAGAAGAAGATAATAGTTACAATTCTAAACGAACGTAAAACAAAACAGACACAGAAAATAAAAACAAATAAATGTTACAACTAGGAATCGAATCACGGATCTCTTATCTTACCGGGACAGCATTTTAACTACTCGACCATTGGGACCCAGTTATTAAACGTCAAATTTGTCTATCTCGTATTTCAAATTCGGAACTAAGGAGATGCACTACGTCGTGTAATATTTTAAATCGTTAAAACAGCCGTTATCAATAACACCCCTTAGGTAGATGGCGATAAGGTTTAAATTCCAGCTTATCCACCTGTTTTGATTTATGCAAGAAAAAAACTTGGCCAAAAAGTGCGTTTTATTTTATTTTGTGGATGTTCAGGCATAAATATTTTTTTTTCGATCATTTTATAAATAACTTAATTTGCCACACTATACAATAAAATCATAACCGAAAATGGGTTCGTAAGTAGGAGATTTTGAACTTTAAAGCAGTTTTCATAGGCATCCTTATACATTATTTTTTTCTGGGCTTATAAAAAGACCTAAAAAATACTCGATTATTTCAAAGGCCAAGATGTATTTTACTCGCAGTATTTAATTAAAGCATCTGAAACATTTCTAGGCGACCAAATTTTCAAACCAAAAACCATGATTTTGAATTACTACGTATGGCATCGCCTTAAACGTAATCAATGGCCGACCCTATTAAATATTTTCTCAGAGACCTTGACAGGCATTCGAATACTTACTTTAATTGCCGACACGCGTTTTCTCGACATTCGCTCATCCGGAGAAGTGGACAAACGAGATACACGAAGCTAATTAGAGAACTGGTAATGATCAAGTGTTTTTATTTCTAACTTTTAACGAGGCAGATTCAATTTCTGAACAAGTCCCTCTCAATCTTAATATATCTATCTTCAAAATATGTACTATCTTCAATATATGTACTATCTTCAATATTTGTACTATCTTCAATATATGTACTATCTTCAATATATGTACTATCTTCAATATATGTACTATATTCAATTTTTGTACTATCTTCAATATATGTACTATCTTCAATATATGTACTATCTTCAATATTTGTACTATCTTCAATATATGTACTATATTCAATTTTTGTAGTATCTTCAATATATGTACTATCTTCAATATATGTAATATATTCAATTTTTGTACTATCTTCAATATATGTACTATCTTCAATATATGTACTATCTTCAATATATGTAATATCTTCAATATATGTACTATCTTCAATATTTGTACTATCTTCAATATACTTGGAATATTGATGTATGTATGAATGTGTGTAAGTGCAAGCGAGATAGCATGCTTGCGAGATGCTATAAAAGGCGATGCATACTAGGATTGTCCCTCTTTTGTTACAAGCAGCTCCCCAATAAATACCAGTACATAGATCACCTAAGAGTATTATTGTGTACAACCTTCACCCGGTACTATACTAAATACTTTAAATTTGGCGCAGCCGGTAGGATTTGAACCTACGCTGACCTACGGGAAAAATACCTACGTCTTTCAGATGTGCTACTCACTCACGCAAACACACTTATCGTATTCACCGTCCAGTTAAGTGGTAACGGTGTTCACTCTTTTTCCCTGGGGAGGACGGTTCAATCCTCGGTCAAACCAACTTTTTTTTTAAATGTTTTAAGTTCACAGCAGTTACGGGCCAGTCTCTGTGAAAGAAGGTTCAATACTCAGTCAAACCAAAATAATAAATGTATATATACATTGATGTATTACAGTTAAAAAAACGTTGTTTTTTACTGGTTGATTTTTTTGACAAAATATGCTTTGAACAAGAAACTAGAACGGAAAAGAACCACTAAACCTACGCACAAAAAATCAGTGGGGCAGTCACATTGTATCAGGTTTTATTAGAAATTTTGACATAAGACAAAAAAAGCTACGTGAATTCGTATTTTATTAATTACCAGCATTTTTTAATTTCCACGTAAGTACTTTTCATGTGGATAAATCTAACTTAATTATTAATCTGGCCTTTTGAACGAATAAAATACTAAATTTAATAATTTTCGCAAAATAATAACACATATTATTCAGGCATATCAATTTATTAACGGGCAAAAATTGTGCTTTCTTTTCCCTGTCAAAATGTTCCTCGAAAAAATGTTCCCAGTTAAAATGTTCCCTACCAAAATGTCACGGGATAAAAGTTCCCTGCTAAAATGTTATTAGTTAATAGTGGCACAGTGGAAAGAACTCAAACAGATGAATAAATAAATTGGCTATTCAGCTTAAATAAGGTCCAAACTTTTTGAACAATGTTGGAATTCATTCTGATACGCTAAGACTGCTGACTGACATTTTACATGTTCCTAGTTGGGAAAATTTTGGCAAGAAACATTTTTAGTGGAAAGTTTATGACAGGGAACATTATTATTTTGATATGGAACATTATTACCTATTTTTAAATAACAGTGGTTGGTCAGTTTTTGCTAGTGATGGTTGGTCAGAAGAATTTAAAATTTAATGCCAAAATATTTTAATCATCGCTTGTATTTTTCAACAGATTCAAATCCGCTCGCATAGGTACCTACATAGATTATATGTATTTAAATCAAAACAGGCGGATGGCGATGAACTACGTCGTGTAATATTTTAAATTGAGCCGCTATCAATAACAACCCTTACGTAGATGACGATAAGGTTTAACTTCCCGCTTAACACCATCCGCCTGTTTTGATTTATGCAAGAAAAAAACATGGCCAAAAATTGCCTTTTATTTATTTTGAACTTTAAAGCAGTTTTCATAGGCCTATACATTATTTTTTTCTGGGCTTACAAAAAGACTTATCTAAAAAATACTCGATTATTTCAAAGGCCAGGATGTATTCTACTCGCAGTATTTAATTAAAGCATCTGAAACATTTCTAGGCGACCAAATTTTCAAACCAAAAACACATTATTTTGTATTACTACGTAGTGCATAGCCTTATCTTGGGTACAGTGATAATTATTCTTATTGCATGTTGTGTTATTCGCTTTGATAAATGCAGATCCGATAGGACTGTAGTTTGAGTAATTCCAACCGTGACATTTGCTAGTTATAATTTCAAGGATATCTCGTGTATGGCTAATACTAGGTATGCAGTATGCACAAAGGTAAACAATTACAGTTCCTTTCAGTACTCTTATGAAATACTACATTAATACTATATGTTACTTGAGTTCACACACAACCAGAGATGTGCTTTATTTCAAATAAATCCATTTCAAATGGAAATGCAAAATGCAAAATGGGTATTTTCCATTTTGCATTTTGCATTTTAAATGCTTTTCTCAATGCATTTTCCATTTTAAATGCTTTTTTGCAACATTCTTCCTACTATCTTCACTCATCTTTTTTTCATAAGCCCCAAATATCAGTCGGTCCTCAACCTCACTATGAGAGATAATTTACATTTGTCAAGGTGCTCCCTGGTAGGAGCCCTGGCAATTGAGTGATATCATTACAAAAAATACTGATTCAAATAGGTACTGAACGTGGGGCCATGATTCTGTAATATTAAATTTTAGATAGCAGTTTCTATGTTTTTACGTTGGCAACATTAGTCCCGCGCAAATTTTTTGTGGTTTCATAATCTGTAGTCGTGGTGTTTTTGGATTTAACATCATATAATATATTTTTTCTACATTGATATCCATTATTAAATGACAAAATTGTTTAAAAATTCTATAATTATTTTAATTGTTTGACCTGAGAAACTATTTTGCATTTTCAATGCATTTTGAAAATAGGTATTTTGCATTTTGCATTTGAAATGCTTTTCTAAAAACCATTTTGCATTTTCAAATGGAAAAGTTTTGACCCATTTCCATTTTGCATTTCAAATGGTTTTGGGTACCCATTTTGCACATCTCTGCACACAACTGAATAAAAAACATACTTTATAAAGCTTGTTAATTATGACGTAAAGCATTTGCATACTACGTAATCAGAATACGTTGATTAGCATAATTTGAATTACTGTAGGTTACCGCTATGCTAATAATATTATAAAATTAGAGTTAAACAGTTTCAGTACAGAAAAATTTTGGTAAAAACCCAGTAGAAGTATCCCATTTTGAAAAGAATCAACGGAATCCATCTGACGTTTCGAGTTTTGCTTTTGAAGGGAAAACAAGAAAGAAAGGCAATGGCGTTAACTTGAGCATGTAAAAAAACACTTAAAAATAACTTACCTACCTACTTCATAAAACGAACGCTGTGGGTAAGTACTTTTGTTGCGATAGGCAACAACATAATACACTATTTTCAGAATATTTCTATCTACTGGTAGTTCTATGAAGTGTGACTTCGCGTAACCACCGTTGATCACTCCGACTTGACAGCTCGGACATGCGGAATAGAATGGTACTATCAAACACAGCTACCACCTTGACAGCATTGACCGGACATGGAATACACTGACAAATTTGCAGACAGACGAAATGCAAAGAAGTCGAGTCAAAACAAGACTTCGCAACGCCAATATTACTTATACAAGAAATCATAAATATTCGAATTAATAGACGAGCTAATCCAGGAAAGGAAAAAATACGAGCCGAGTGCGGGAGGCGGTGTGACCATCCCATTTTCTGTGATTTGTCAATAAATGAATCTGACAGTATACAGGCAACTCGTATTTTAACATCACCATTCGGTCCTCAAAAATGATATCTGCTTAATTACTAGTCCTTTTTATAATGGCGTGCAAATTTCTGGCTGCGTAAAAAAACTTAACTACATAAATTAATTAACTATATTAAATCTCCTAAATTGGGTAAACAAAAGTTCGGGTTTTGTCCAAAGTTTAAAATGTTGTTAAACAATTTAGTCAGACACTTTTACAAAGTGTTATAATTTAGCCACCTCGCTCAATTTTAGCTTCGCTACGTCAGGCGATTCGTTTAAGAACGAACATTCAGATCCTGCGTAGAATAGTCTCACAATGGACAGCTCTTCAAAAATTTGCCTTAATTTTGCGAACTTTACTTTCTTCGCATGGTCTGGCTATTTCAATGTGCGCTCTTCGGTGGTCAATGCACGACTGTTATTCAAAGTGTATTCAACGTGTTGATTCAAAGCATTCTTTAACACCCTGGTGCCAAAAAGATGGTGTTGCCTCCACACGGAGAAAAATGAGAAAAACGGGTTAGCATGCTGTTTCCTAATAAACTTTTAGTATATTCACATGAACACGTTTTCATGCACCTGTATTTTTCCTGATAGTGCACAATGATGAAATGCTAAAATAATCGAATTTTTATGAACACATGTTCCGACATCGCCATAACACATTCGTATTATACTGATAGTTTATTAGGAAACATTTCAATTCATTCGTTAAAGGCCCACAGTCCCATTTTTAACCGGAGTACGAATATTTAAGATCAGATTCTTAATAAATTAGCTATATTTTATATCAGTAAGTTTTCTCGTCGAAATGATACCCAGATTTCATGTTAGGGAAAGTCTATTGAAGAAACATGTTTTGTCAAAATTGTCCAATTTCTTTTTGGGTGCATTCTCTACTGACAGTTACCAGCCAATTGTTACTTAGTTTGGACGATTAATGTATTTAAATTCAATTCACAATGTGTTGTATAATTAAATTCAATTATTTACTCGAAGCTGTGTTCTCAAATTCGCAGTACCTCGAGTGGAACGTTATGTGAAATTTCTTTTCATCGGAATCTTTAATAATAAACCAATTAGTGCGACAGGTAGGTGAGCCTTACAAACTAGGTGATTTCAGATTCTAAATCAGAAGAGGGTATATATTCCTCTCTCTAATAGGAAATATGAAAGAATATTATCGTTTCTCTTTCAAAGATTACTCTTATCTTAAGGCATTCGAGTATCTCCTTTTTAAAACATATAGTTTATAGGTACACAATCTAGCCATCAGTTGCTCACAATTCAATTTTATTATTATTTTTTTTTAGTTTTGTAAGTACATACAGGGTTTTCCAATTAGAAAGGTTATTTTGATATTCAATCGTAAAATATCAATGGTTTCGTTGCTTGTGTGGCACGTAGCGCCGTCTTGTTGAAAGTAAACGTTGTCCAGATCAATACCATCCAATTTCGGCCATAAAAAATCATTAATCATCTCTCGATAGCGATCCATTCACCGTAACTGTTGCTCCAGCCTCATTTTCGAAAAAGTAAGGTCCAATGACTCCGCCGGACCATAAACCGCACCAAACAGTCACACGTTGAGGATAGAGAGGCTTTTCAACAATAATTATTGGGTTTTCCGAGCCCCAGATGCGACAATTTTGCTTGTTGATGAAGCCACCGAGGTGAAAATGGGCCTCATCACTCAAGATGATTTGCATTTGATTCACTCAAGTGAATTTTAATGATTTCAATGCGTTGTTGAAGCGTGTATCGTTCCATTTTTATTAATGGCGTAGTTTCTACTTGTCAAATGTCAAAAAATGACATCTACCGAAATAGCGGGCTATTCAAAATTACACCTCTTATTGGAAAACCCTGTATTATATTCACATTTCACCTCACTAGGTATTCCTGTTCAGAGGCGGACTGTAGGTTGTTGTATGGGTAATCTATTCATCATGATTTACCCACAAATTAAAAAGAAAATGTACTGTGCACGTACACTTAGTTTAACAATCCATTTAAAAGAAACGTAAAAACTTGGTCATTAGAATTAATCTCGTAGAATAACGGTACAGGGAAAGATTAAAGAACATAAGATCGCAGCATCTTTGACCACACCCACTCTGTTGGCTTAACAAAAGCCCCAATAACAGTTAACTATAGAAGATGTTTTTTGTTGAAAACGTGGTCATCGGTTCTCTTTACTATGTATTTACTTCGAGTGACCGCCAGCCATCAGTCTCGGATCTCGGCGCCTGAAAAAGCATTACGGCGTCTTCCCAAATGTATAATATTATTATTGTATTGCTTCATTTCTGCGGATTAGTTTTCAGTTCAAGTTTACCATCTCCGGTGGAGCAAGGTAATCGCTGTGATAAATCACAATTATCTCAAGAGATCAGCTGCGAATAGCTGCCTACTATCTTTCTTTTATCTTTTTGAACTAAAGTAACATTTTTGGAGATAAGAGATTTGTAACATTAATATTAAACTCACCCATTTATGGAATAACAGGATGGAGCTCGGTTGCATCAAATTACATAAAACGATTAAACATAACTCAAAAATTCAACATAAATATGATTTAAGGGGTGAAAATCATCAAAATGATAATTCATCACATCTTTAAATTATAAAGTCATAGAAAGTGATGAAACAAAAACTTTATTAACTGGGTTAAGTAGGTTAGGTTAGGTTAGGTTAAAAAAATTGTTTTTTTCATCGTTTTTAATGACTTTTTAAAAGTGTGTTGAATAGTCACTGTGTTGAGTTAGCATGGAACCGATTTAAGGGCGTCAACAACAGAAAATTTAAACAGTTCGTCGTTACAAGTATACAAAAAATCTATGCCAAATATGTTCTGGTTTAACACCTAAAAAAAGACAAAGAGGCAAACATCCCGCATAATCGTAAAGCCAGAACAAATCAAATAGACAAGCTAAATCTACGTAAGTGTAATACTACTTTTGGACAAAGAAGACCCACACAGGAGACCCTGAGGAAAATAACTTTCCTCAGGACCTGTGTCACATTTTGGGATATTGTGTGGATGGTATCTTTAAGAAAAGGAAGGAGAGGAAGGTAAAAGGTTGGGTAGGAATCTATGGATCAGTGTCTCCAGGAGCGACGGACAAGGACGTACAAGGCGATGGGTTGAGAGACCAGTAGGAGAGGTCAAAGGGTGTCCTCAAACCAGCCTCACTCGATATCGCATCCTCACCCGATTAACCCCTGCACCCCTGCTAAATCACCGAACGTAACGAACCAGTAGTAGTGAGACCTATGGTGACCTTGGCAGAGGTGTTGGTTATCCAGTAAATAGTTCCCGGGGCGGCTGCAGTACAAAAACCCTTTATATAAAGATAAACATAGATAACAAGGGTTCCATGATAACTCAACATAGTGACTATTCAACACACCTTTAAAAAGTGATATAAAGTCATTAAAAACAATGAAAAATAAATAAATTTAAACCTAACCTAACCTACTTAACCCAGTTAATAAAGTTTTTGTTTCATCACTTTCCATGACTTTATATAGCTGTTGATAATCTGGCGTTTAAATAGCACAGACCATCAGGGAATATTTTAAATCCCTATGAAAAAAAGGATTGATCAATGAATTCACTCTGCAGGAGAACACAACTTATAACCCAGCCACCAAAATACATATGAACAGAAAGACTCACCAGAAAATAGCACTTGCAATTGAGTTTTGCTCCTTGATCTTCAATCAGCACAAAATATATTTGAGTTTGCACTAGGAGACTATAATGTGTCACCAGCTCTCAAGAGAGTAGAATTATTAATGATGAATCAGCACATTGTAATAATACGCACTGCCGTGATTTGTGACATTTATTGTCAAAAAATATTTCAAACATTTTAGTCTTCAATAGACCTCTTTTGACAAATGATACAAACTGGATGAATCCATCTGATCAATGCAAAAGGTGTCGGTAATCCGGTACCATTCACCTGCAGAGCGAAATCCATCCAAAAATGACCAGAGATGTCACTTTTGTCCATTATATATATTAAAAATTAATTAATTCATTTATGTATTTTAAAAATTAATTCACACTAATTTTAAATTAAATTTTAAATTTTAAATCGACTGCTTCTCCAATAGCTTTTTAAATATGTGATGAATTATCATTTTGATGATTTATCCGGTCACCAGATACAAGCTAAGTAGGCAGATAATGCTTTATTTCTAGTTGGGATTAACATTTGAAATTCTTCAATGCGTGGTAAGATCACAAACTTTCTTTTAGATTTCATTCAGACGACAAATAATACGAACGTTCACTACTTAGATCTACCAGTTAATAACTCAAACGTCTTTTTCCTGTGTCTATTATTTAGTACTCTGTCTTAATTTATCAAAAAACCGTTATAAATGTCACAACATAACACAATGCCAATTCTACTTAAGACGATTCTTCTAGTAGTATTTATGTACCTGCCTACGCAAAACGCCAAAAAACCACTAGTTTTAATATGACCATAAATAAAGAATAAAGTCCACGTTCGGGGTCTAATTTTACAGCTATCTGGATGTTATTTTTGCAGACATTCCGCTAAGTTGACTAAGCCGGTATTACATGGGCACAGGTATATAGAGGATCATGTAATACCTGCTTAATCTGACTATTGCGTGATTACCAGTTGGCCTAAGTTGTTCCTCCAGAACTCGCTTTTGCGCGAAGATTCAGGAAATCCTAAATGGCTGGTATTTTGCCAAGCTTTGAGTACGATTGTAAAGGATGTAGAAAATTATGAAATAATATTATTATTATTTTTATCAAAACTACAGGGTTTTCCAATAAGAGGTGTTATTTTGAATAGCCCGCTATTTCGGTAGATGTTACATTTGATGCTGTCATTTTTTGACAATTGACAAGTAAAAATTAATAAAAATGGGACGATACACGCTTCAAAAAATGATTTTTTATGGCCAGAATTGGATGGTATTAATCTGGACAACGTTTACTTTCAACAAGAAGGCGCTACGTGCCACACAAGCAACGAAACCATTGATCTCTTACAATTGAATATCAAAATAACACCCCTTATTGGAAAACCTTGTACTAGCAGAAAATCTGTTTGTATGGAGCAGCAAAAACAGTTTTACGACGAGTATTTTTCTTCTTATTGAGTAGATGAAAATATGACACAAATAATACAAGCTCCATAGCTCATGATTGAATTGATGTATCCAGTTCAAAGTAGCTGCATTTTGCAGAAAATGCATGAGAAAAATGCTGTGCAATTTTTGAAACACTAGAACATTCATTTTCTCTTTTGCAGATAAGAATTTAATTAATGAGAATAGTGGTCTTGTGCCAAGCGCTATATTTATGGGAAAAAACTGCTTTTGAAAGCGACTTGATGCATTATTTCAATTGATTGTTTTAGTTCTTTTCAATTTGTGAGGCGGGTTTTGGTACCGCCGCTCCGATAACCAACACCTTTAACATATTTTATCACTTGTTCGCTACGTTTGATGATTAAGCAGGGGTGCACGGGTTCGTCGGGTGAGTTGTGTTCAGAATGCGCTTGCTCACCAGCTGTGTGGCGTGCTTGATCGGGAGAGGCTGGTTTGTGTAGACCCTTTGACCTCTCCAACTGGTCTCTTTTCACCCATCACCACCACCGCCTTGCGCCGCCCAACCCAACCTAACTCAAATCTTATACCTTTAACCTTCCTAGAACTTCCTCTCATACCTTTCCTTGAAAAGACCCTGAAAGATGAAATAGACCTGTGTGTGGTTAAAATAAAAACGTCTATCCTGACCGCAAACCGAAATTAAGACGTATACAGCTACCGTTATTTAAAAAATTATATCATCCGTTATAAACGGAAGTTGAGGTCATCCTAATGAACCCCCTTTCAAACAGGAATAATAAAAACAGTTACAATCAAAATTATATAACAAGCGCATCCTTCCGATTATTGCTCCGTTCACGACGGGAATCTTTTAGTGTAATTATTACCTTCCTGATTGAGTGTGGAAACTGACTAACTCTGTCACAATTATTGTTCACACGGAAGTTACCGAGCAGTATCTGATGATTGCTGTGAACGACTTTATAAAGAAGCCTGGCGCTTTTTGATTGCGCTAAAAGAAGTGGGGAAAGAATGTGAGAAAGGGAGATGTCTTGCTATTCATATGAGGTCATTAAACATAGCTATTTAACGTAACATTTGGAATAAGAAAGTATCCAAAACAAATGTATAAAATATATTACCTACAAATTCAACAATAACTTTGAGTGTACATTTAAAACTTTGCAGCGAAGACGAGCAGTAGCTGACTCAATATTTATACACAGAATTTTAAACAATGACATTGACTGTACTGAACTTCTGTCCCTTATTAACTTTAACATACCTTTGAGACGTACATGACATACTAAATAATATTTGTCTTAACTCTAACATTGACACTTTTTCGGATTCACTGCCCAAATTCAAACGTGGCATCATGTCAATAATTTAAACTATTCAATGCGCATACATACAGACACACACAAACACTTACACATACATTACACACGTCACACACACACACCTATAAACTACACAAGTCACCTGGTAATTAAGGAATAAACATACCACTTAGCAGACAATACAAGGAAACATATCACGCTAAATTATAAAACAAATGCAGCATCTAATTCGCCAATTAACCGAGCTCTTCATACTCTAAATAATATTTCTTTTAACTCTAACATTGACATTTTTTCGGATTCACTGCCCAAATTCAAACTTGGCATCATGTCAATAATTTAAACTATTCAATGCGCATACATACAGACACACACACATACATTACACACGTCACACACACACCTATAAACTACACACGTCACCTGGTAATTGAGGAATAAACATACCACTTAGCAGACATTACAAGGAAACATATCATAGGTACCAAACATGAAGTATCTTATTCCTGTATATTGTTTCATCTCTGTAAATCACGTACTGTTTGTTTCTATAATATAACTTATTATACTTCTTCAAAATCTTCGTCTTTGGTATGGTTATATAGGTATATATATCTTATGTCCCTGATCGAACAGAACCAAAACCTTTCTAGTTCTTTCATCTCGGTATTCATAGTTTGGTGGTGATATTTTAGCAAATAGCAGCTTATGTAGGTACCGTTGCATCATAATTATTATTGCTAGAGCGCAAAGGCAACTCGGCTCGGAACAGCCGGGAGCGGACTCACCCGCCACCCACTCCGACTCCACTCTGCTCTGCTCTGGTACAACCAACTCCACTCTGCTCTAACTGGGTGTCGGAGTCAACGGACGCGGAGAAATGCTCTCTGGTCCGTGAAGATTAGAAACGCGAGGCTGTTTCAAACGCAAGCAAGGTCAAACAGACTATTTACAATCTACATTATTTCTGGTAGGTTTAAACCCGTGAAAAATCATGAAATATTATACTTGTAAGATTTGTGAAGCTGAAAAATGTAAGTAAATTAAGAAATTGCTGCAGACTGTTAAATAAATAAAAAATTCACATCAGCAACTCTCTCTTGTCACAATATTTGTGGTGAATATTTTTTCTTCATCAGTTATGTAATTTATCAAATTATGTCAGAATTCTTGACACATCAGTTCTGATTTTGAAAATAACAATTACTAAAAATAGCTGACGTGTACCCGGCGTAGGCGATAGACATATACCATGACAGACTTTTCTGTAGGCCTGTTCAAGATATACAATTCCGTAGTAGATTATTTTGATGTATCTCATAAGGTTTAGCCAGCGTTAGCAATGTAAGCGCCCGAAAAAAAAATTACGACTTGATTACAAAACATCGACTTGTCTCTACTTTGTATAAATATAATTTATATGTATTTTATTTAAACCTTCCGGAATAAATTCTCTAACAGAATCCGTTGCGTGGTTTAGAAGAACTAAGCGCACAAACAGACAGACACGGACAGCGACTTTATTTCATACTATTTAGAGATAAAAAAATCGTGTAAAATAATTTGGTATAGGACACCGGTGTCGTCCATACTATAAGATGATTTTTTTTTCTCTAAACTCATTTAAGGTAGAAATAATTTTCCGTTAAAATACATAATTTTAGATGTATAGGGTTTCCCAATAAGAGGTGTTATTTTGAATAGCCCGCTATTTCGGTAGATGTTAGTTTTGAAGCTGTCATTTTTAATTTATATTCATAATAAAATAAAAGAAGTGATAAGTGATAAGAAGTGATGTGTGGTTTGTGGCAAGTGTGTGTTTATGTTTATAAAATAAATAAAAATTTAATTTATATACATAATAAAATAACACCTCTTATTGGAAAACTCTATATTACAGATTTATTTAATCCTGACATAATTCACATAACTTTAAATAAATAATCTAAAAAAAAAATACATTAATATATTGTCCTTGCCCAAAATTACGCTAGAAAACTTGAAGGCCATTGTTGAAAATGCCAAGAGACTTAGAGATTTCATTTAGCAGCACAATGCTTCTTATCATGGAATTATGCTCGGCCAGAATGTCTGTTCTATTAAGCATAAGTTAATTTTTTTTCTTTCCTTTATTCGTAAAATATATTTGTATACAGTTTTTTACATGCTTTTCGACTACCACACTAGACACATGTCCGTATTATGGTAGTCGATATATGTAGGTATTTTATCGCTTGTCTGAATTCTTGACACAATCAGTTCAAATTTTTTAATTGCTTGCATTGCTTTCAAAATAACAAATTTTAAAAAGGTTTGTATCTTCGGTCCATGCAGATTAGAAACGCACTGTTCCAACGTAGGCAAGGTGAAACAAAATTATATTACGTACCTATAGTGTACACGTTATATTTATATTATCTGTGTAAAAGAGATACGCAAAAATCATTGGCAGATGTCATGATTTCTATTTTCAAGGGCATAGTATGCAAAAAAAACTCTAAAATATTTTCATATTTCTTTATTATACTATATATTTTCAAATAATTTGAGAGAAAAAACACTTTTTCTGAATATAAGAAGCTATCCCGGAGATACTACATACGATAGATGTATGCGAGTTAATAATAATAATAATATTTTGATGATTTGTATAGCGCCATTTTATATAATACTTTTCTACAATGATCTATCTTATTACTAGCTATAGACTAAACTATTACCAACATAACAGATTGTATCCACCGGTTCGTCGATCACTAATACAAAGCTATATGTACAATCCATTTGATTGATGAACGTGATGATAGAAAGAACATATATTATTTTTATTTATTTATATATTGTACAGGTAGATAATATACAGTGCCTTTCTTAACTGGTAGGTCACTTGAGATTAACACTCTTTATTGTTTATTCGAGAAATTTAGATACGGTTCGCACGCAGAGGACATAATTGGAACACATGTAATTCGAAATGGAATTATTCATTCCGGTATTTATTTTAATCATATGTTTATGTTATTTTAATCATATTTTTATGTTATTTTAATCATATGTTTATGTTATTTTAATCATATTTTCTTGTTATTTTAATCATATGTTTATGTTATTTTAATCATATGTTTATGTTAATTTAATGAGCGTGTTTAGGAGAGGAAATTATTTTTTTATGTTGGGCGGTACAACAGTACAAGGATTTGATCAAAATTTATCTTCCTAAATGAGATTCGTCCCTCGGTATGAGACAAATTTTGAATAATGTAAATCCAATAAGAAAAGTGTGATTAGAATGTGTTATAGGTAATACAAGAATACCATTAGGAACTTATATATAGAAATATATGACTTCCTAAGATACTCTTAAATTATATATTTATAATTTAAGAGTATGAAATCCTAAAAAGGTACGTTTTTAGTTTAGATCTTAATTCTGTTGAGCTTGTTATGCATCTTAGTTCCGGAGGGAGTTTATTCCAAGCCTTCGGCCCAGATGCTCCGAAAGCGCGATCACCAAACTTAGTATTTGGCTTGCCTTTAGGTTCCATCAGTCTGCCTATAGCTGATTTTTTTTTTTTTTTTTTTTTTTACAGTATTACCGCACAAGAGTCCCAACTGCTCCCGTCTGGAGCCAGTGAGACTATGGCATCCCCAATTGGGGTATGTTGTGAGGCTGAGGGTATTGGGGAGGGGAGGGAGACGGGGAAGAGGAAGGTGGGGAAGTACCTGGCTATTCAGATCTGGTCACCAAACACGGCTAAAGCCATTTCAAGCAACGTTTCAATTCTGAATGGTGGTCTTACACCAGGGCGATACTGAGAGTATCTTCCACTCTGGAACGTGCCGCAAATATACTATATATTATTTTAAATGAATTAATTGTGAAATAACACAAATTAATCAAATAAAATTTATTTGCGCACGCCGGGTTCGAACCCGCGACCTTCGGATCTGTAGTCGAAAGCGTATACCACTAGACCACGCCGGCCGTCTGATGATGATATAGACCAGTGTTTTCCGGAACGCATGGTTCAGAGATGTAGGGTGGGGCCATTTCATTGATGGATTTAAACACCATCCAGCACAATTTGCACTGGATTCTTTGAGGACACTTGATCCAGTGAAGGTTACGAAGGAGTTCTTAAATGTGCGAATATTTAAAGAACCAGAGTCATTTTGATACTTTGGAAGGCTGTTCTAAATGCCGTTGCAGTACACAGACGTACTTGACTTACTTTAACCAGTGATTCCTGACATTATTATTTAGAGTGAAAAATGTACGTTAAATTTTGGTCTCCGGTGACTTTGTTATGTGCCCATACATAAATATATATTTTTGTGGGACTAATGCATCTCCAATCGAGGTGTGTTCTGAAACTTAAAAGATTGGGGAAGGGAAGAAAAGGGGAAGGGGAGGTTTGGAGGTACCTGGCTATTCAGATCTGGTCACCAAACACGGCTAAAGTAATTTCAAGCAACGTTTCTATTTTGAATGGTGGTTTTTCCCCATGGCAATACTGGGGTATCTTCCACTCATGGACAATAATCAAATTTAGCAAAAGAAGGAATCTAATAGTATTTCTTAACCGGTTATGCATTAAACTTTGAATACTTACAGTAATGACGGTATGTTCTAGGGCTTACAATGATGTTTTAAAGTTTTTTTTGCAAGTTCGAAATTGGTCTAAGTCTAACGAAATCGTGTTGATCGAGTCGTGATTCGAACCCATTGCTCAATCAGTCGAATGAATCACCTAGCCACGAACAAACAAATCAAGAGTTTCACTACACGTATAACGTGTAATAATTATTTATCCCTACCTAGTGTGTACCTAGTATTTAAGGTAAGTACATAATATATTTTAGAGATGCATATTTGAAATACAGGTTTCCGAAGCATTTAAATTATCGATGATGTTTCGAATCAATCATTCGAATATAAACACGTCGATTTAATATTAGAACATCACAGTCAAAGAGTATGGATACTTGATCCTAGTTCCATGATCACAGTACTCTTTACTCGACTTACAACAAATTTTTATTCTGTAAATTGTAAAATGTTTTAATACTCGGACTTCAAAACATATGAAACGAATATGGACAAATATTTTTTTGATATTTTTTTAAACTCGACCATTTTATCCCTACCTATTCGATTTATTTTCAGTAAATACATATTTAGCATGATTGGATTTTCTTAATCCCTCTGTTTAAATTTAACTTTTTTTCGTGAAAATGCAAATCTTGGAAGCGGAAATTAACACACTTCCCGACATCCGATAGAGCTGAAACTCGGCAGAGAGACTCGTTGTCAATGACAATGCATTCTATAATCATTTGTGTTGATTATAATTATTTGTGTATTGTTAATTATACGAAATAAATTACGGTCCTATCTAATCGACAATTGGCGAGTTTGGTAGAGTTGTCGATTTCAGATCCTGGGTAGGAAGGTTTATTAAAAAATCGCAAGTTGCGCCACAATACGAAGTATGTCAAAAAAATACAAATAAATAGTAGTATATCTGTGTGTAAGGATAGAATGGCCAACCTTATGATTCCAGAGATAGCCCCCTTTTTAATGTCAGTGCCATACATTTTTTCTTAAAAAAATGATAACCCCTTCATTTGTACACGCAATTGCTTCGTACGAAATTTTATAGCATAGTAATGATCTGGGGCTCTATTCCTGAATCGAGGGCGCTCGTAATCGCCGTCGAAAGTACGTACGTTGGTCGTCGTTGCTATTCCCGAAATTGGTCGAAGGTACATACTTTGACGCCAAACGTCAAAAGTCATTCCACACAACATCTACTGGGTGCAACCAGTAGAAACAGGGCAGCGAGTGGTAGGTTGTTGGCGTTTCTATGGAATTGGCTGTCAAAATCTAGTCTAGCTGTCAATTTTTGTTTTACCGCGCGGATTCCGCAAATGTAAAAGTGGGTGAAAATTTCCCACTTACTAAATCTTTATCGGAGCTTACAAGCTTAATTAAGAGTTGCTTTTGGCAATTTGTAATATGTCCCGCAGCCATTTCTGTTTTGAATAACGAATAACTGTTGTCTGTTTGACAGTCACACCATAGAATTCCCAAAAACATCAGGAACATAGACAATATTCACAGGGGTGCCAATATAATCATCTTTTCTACCAACTTCGACCGTTCGACGCTCAAGAATACGTAAAATTGAAACATTCGAAAAAGTTAGTCGCGGCGACTAGTAGTTTTTCACTCGAAGACGGCGCATACGAAAACGATTGATCGTTTAACTCCAGAATCGCAGGCCAGCAGAATCCATTTCTGGCCAAAAAAAATACCCTTGAAAATTCAAGTCTCTAATATCTATGAAAGACGATTTTCAGCCCACTGTGTGGCGTAGTCTTGACTTGACTCGACTTGTCACTTTATTTTCTTATATTATATCTGCCTTATGTCTTTGCTTTTATGTACCTTTGTCTAATCCTGTATTTTTCATTTTACTGTATTCGAGTTATTTGTAATTTGGACGATGTCCGTTAATAAATAAATAAATAATTATTATAATAATTTTGTGTTTCGAAACATGTCGATTATTTTGATTAAATAGTGGTGTGTACAAAATGATTTTATTTCATTAAATTAAATTTATAATCTACCTTAAGAACTCGTTGATGTTTCACATTATGAATTTGTTGACGTTGTTATTATTACCATAAAATAAATAGGAACAATACATCCACGATGTTCATTAACCAATTATTAAGGCAAATCAGGCAATACATATGGCATGTCTACAGTACCGATATAACTAACGATAAGCTTTTCGAATTCGCTGCATGGAAAGGTTCTTTAAAAAAACAACACAAGATTTCAACTTAAATATCTAATGGAGACAACTATTTATGTCGGGTACTTAAGGCGAAGCTTAATGTCAAATCACTATTTTGATTAATCTTTATAACGAATTGGTGTATATTATGAATACCAAAAAATATGCTTTAGATAAATTGAAGGTTTTTCTATCGTTTCGCTTGAGTAGAATACAAATAAAATAATAAATTACTCAATAATAAATATAAATGTAAACTACTAAAAAATATATTTTTTCAATAGAATACATGAACGCGTAAAGTAAACAACTTTTAAAAAATACAGTATTATAGTTTAGATTATCTGTGATAGTTTCACTTGATTAACTTTTTTGCTTTCTTATAAAATTATTTACAAAATAAATAAAAAGCAGTTTTGTGCTTGAAATCGAATGTTTCTAGACTCCCTTTTGTCAAGCGATTTTAATGCCTATTACCTACAATATAAGGTATACCAAGAATATACAAATTTTGGCTTGTAGCTTGCTGTTAAGTACCTTCAAAATCACAAATTAGGTTTTTAGGGATTAGTTTGGGTTATTTTAATAATTTCTGCGTATTTCCTAACCTTCAAAATTCAACTGAGAAAAAATGGTTATATCTTGTAGTAATTAAGTTGAAGTGCTACACCCCAATCAATAACGAATCCATAACTTTATTTTTTTTATTGTTCCCTGTCCACACCTGTGGAGAAATAGCGTAATGTTAATTACTAACTTAAATATAACACACACTGCAATAATTACTATTTTTTAAAGTGTGTATATGTATCTCCACACACCTGTATAAAACGCAATCATAATTAATTCAACTTATAAATGACGTCTAAGATTTCCTAGTCAATCAGCGGTGAATAGATTTATTCAAATCAATGAGAGCCGCCAACAGATCAACGTCCAATAGACACTAGACAATGCCATTAATAACACGATATTCCAAACAAAAACCGCAAATAGAATAATATTCGTTATTAGATTCTATAAAAACTCCAGCCTTTGCCATTCTCTTGCAATGTTCCTTGCACTCGAACACAAAATAAACCACAACCATTAAAATGTCAGCGACACCTTTCTATACAAAATTCTTCAAGAACTAAAAGTGGCAGCACAACGAACAAGTTTAAAGTCCTTGAAATAAACACAAGTAAAAGGATAAAATATAAGACAAACTCACCATTAACAAAGTTATTCCAATTTGTTTCAATCGCAATTATTTGAACTTTGCGATTTTATGTGAAGAAGTAGCACAATACAACAAAAAACACACAGTTTGTCACAAGACACGGTTTATTTTCAAATTTAAACTGCTGTTTCCGCACAAAAGGGTCACTGAGAAATGTTCCGTGTCAAAATAAATGGTTTTATTTTTTTGAACTCATTTGTTTTGTAGATTGTTTCGTATATCGGAATTAGGAATGTCGCTTCCGCATGTCATGTCAGATGGAACACTTTTTGAATTTGTGCAATGGCCGCCGGAGAATGCGCGCCAAGACAGACGGTGTTGTATTGAGGAAGTAGACGTGCGCGATGGCGGGCGTAGGAAGCCGCACTGGTCGGTTATGTCTAGATGGTAGTTGTGGCTGTGTTGTGCCGCCGATTGTTGGTGCTGGAGGGACAAGTCGCGGGCCCCATGAGGCGATGGCCTCGATAATATTAAGAATTGCTTCTGGCCCGGAGAATGTTCAACTGTGGGACGTAAATGAAAGGTGAAAAAGCCAGATATTGGTGCAGACCGCCAAATTCAGTCTAAAGCTGCGTTTAAACCAAAGTTTTCCACTAAGTTTTCCACAAGTTGCGGCAATTTGATGCTTTTTCTACAAAATACAGCAACTTTTTCTGTCTTCCACTTGTGGAGAGACAAATCTTCCACTAAATTTTGGTTTCCCGCAGAGTGTCGGTAAAGATCAAAAAAGTTGACAACTAAAAGTGGAAGATTTGTTGCTGCGCCCATTGCGCTAGCAACTTGTAGAAAACTAGTAGAGAACTGTTTCCCCTCCACGTAAACTTACAAACTTCAATAACAAACAGTGAAACGGTTGATTTTGAGATTTTAAATAAATAACCGAGACTTGTGTACGAATCACCAGTAGCCAAAAAACGTAATGTAACTGCTAGCTTTTCTTGGACAGGTACTGCTATCCTGTAGTTTGTCACATTTCTTGATTTTATGTCCGATCATTGAAATCAAATACTCAAAGTCACTACTGGTCATTCTCAGAAAGTTTTTGACAAGTCGCACCTCAGCTCACCACTCAACGGATCGACGTCATCTTCTTGGAAATAATGCCTAATTCTTGACACTACTGCCTTTCGCGCCAAGTCTTTGGAAACAATTTTTCCGTTTGTTGTTCTAAATTTGAGAAGAGTTGATAACTTTTAGTTTTTAACTAAAAGTTGAAAACAATGTTTTGTCAACTTTGGTGTAAACGCAGCTTAGGTAAATTAATATACCTGATACATTTATTAAGCCTTTACAAATAATTCAAAATCACATAATTAAAGTCATATAAAAACAAAACATTCTCGACCGACTTATTACACAAAGAATCAAAATTATTTAATATTCGCAAATTATTTATATTACAAATAATGAAATATGTATTTTAAAACAAAAATAATTTCAAAATGAATGAGCAAAAGAACAAATAATATATTTTACACCCCCCAAACCAATACTAAATTAATGCAGACAAATAGCAGTTTCATTGGTCCTCGTATATTTAACCTTCTACCACTACAAACTCAAATGATAAATAATGTAAAAGAGGTAAAATTATGGCTGAATGAAGCAGATATTGAAACGCTTTTTCTATAAATTTATCTATCCTTCTACAACTCGCTTGCTGTAACTTTCTAAACTGTAGTACATTATTGTTGTTTGTTTTTGGGGTGTTATGCCGTGTTGCGCTAACTCCTTCTTTAGCCGACGTTTCGGACAGCGTTGCAGTGTCCATCATCAGGGCAGATCCGGTAGATCCGAAGATGTGTCTACCGGATCTGCCCTGATGATGGACACTGCAACGCTGTCCGAAACGTCGGCTAAAGAAGGAGTTAGCGCAACACGGCATAACACCCCAAAAACAAACAACAAAAATGCTTTTGGCCGTGAGAATCTAAAAACTTACCTGTAGTACATTATGTTTTCTCTTTACTTATTCTACTTATGTATTTTATATTTTAGGTACTTGGAAATATAGTAATCGTTTTTATATTACCCACACTCAGGCAGTGCCTTAGTGGGTTTTCATTTCTTGTTTATACTATTTATTATTATGTATATCTGTAAAGAAATGAGAATAAATAAAGTAAAAAAAAATTAATTATTATTTTTAATTTTTAAATTCAATAGAAGCCGTAAACATAAAACATAGATTTTGCATGTGTGAACTAGCAAATTTAAAAAAAAATGGTATTGATAATTAGTGACCAGAATATTTAAATTTTTTAATACCGCACAAGAATCCCAACTGCCATTTTGGTACAAAACATTATTTGAATGGTTTTTTTCGGATTTTTAACAAAAAATCTCGATTTTTCACATTACGCACTTTCTTTTCAGACATAGGTACATAATTTTATTTTGAATAACAAACTTGATTTTTTCAAACACAATGAATGGTGAAAAACATCAACTTAGACAAAATTCTACCGAGAGATGTAGTACGTAATTGCTCATGAATTACACAATAACTCCCACTCCTGAGTTAGTCATGTTAAAATTTTGCCCCAGCCCCCTCCCCCACTGTGTGCGCCACTGAATATAATCATGTTATCGCAGGACATCAGAATCTGGCAACGTTATTGTAAACCAAACCCAGACATCTTGGGTCTAACTCCTCGACTGGCTAAGTGTTCCATCTTTGCCCAAGCAACATATTCCGATCATTATGATGATAGTGGGAGATTTTCAAATATTTTCGGGTTATTCGTAACCCGGGAATTTTTATCTTTCTTAAAAAAAACGGGGGGGCACTTACATGACAAAAGTTTAACATTCACCCGCCCCAACATATCGCGGCACAGGGCGCTCCTACCTACTAACCCACACATCCACACCACACATACCGCACCAACACCAGCGCAATACACCTGTAAAACGCTCACCTACCTTCCTTCGTCGTGCACTGCGCGTGTGTTGGTGAATTCACCTCCTAGTCTACACGCACACACACACGCGGGGATTCACTTTTAATACCATGAGATATGTACAACTGTTTACACTGTGTTATGCATATATATCTAGGTACTTAGATGATTTTGATGATAGAATAGGGGGAACATACATTTATAATCTTGCAGGACTCTTGAATATTGAAAAAAGTTAGATAATATTGGAAAATACCACTCGTAAACGCTGTCAACACCCCCAAAGGTGGCATAGAAAACAGGTTTTTTTGAAATATAATTCATTATTTTGTAAGTTTACTTAATTTATCTACTTATGAATATGCGTATTTCCACCTGGCCTCTTTCTTCCTTTCATATCTTGCACAAATAGTTGATAGATGCATGCAGGGTGGGTGAATCTTCAATGGCCTCTTTCTTCCTTTCATATCTTGCACAAATAGTTGATAGATGCATGTTGCTCCTGTGTAGACTTAAGAGGAATCTACAAGCCAAAAATGTTTATATTCTTCGAATACCTTATAAAGTAGGTAATAGGGATTAAAATAGCTTGACAAACGCTGTCTAGAAACGGTCGATTTCAAGCACAAAACTGGTTTTTATTTATTTTGTAAATAATTTTATAAGAAAGCAAAAAAGTTAATCGAGTAAAACTGTCACCTATAAACGTAGCTGTAATACTGTAATATAATATCATATAAATATTATTTTTTAAAGTTGTTTCCTTTACGCGTTCGTACATATCTATTGGAAAAATATTTTTTTAGTATGTTACATTTATATTTTTTTATTGAGTAATTTATTATTTTATTTGTATTCTACTCAAGCGAAACGATAGAAAAACGTTCAATTTATCTAAACCATATTTTTTGGTATTCATAATGTACACCAATTCGTTATGAAGATTAATCAAAATAGTGATTTAGCACTAAGCTTCGCCTTAATGTAACAAGAAATAAACCCATCCAACAGAAATGAAAATACTATGTTTACGCAGGATGAGTTAAAGATACGTACTCGAAAAATTTGAACCAGTACCTGAGCAAATTTAGAGTAAAAAATGTCCGTGTAATTTTGCTCTCCCGTGATATTTTTTTCAATCAAAAACAAAAATTATATTTTTCATCACACGTCGCCACTGGGTACCTAGCACATCTCGTGATACGCAATTGGTCTCGTTCCACCACAGTTCTGATCATACTTGCACACGTCGCAACGGATAACGTGATACGCGCTCTGTCTCGTCTAAGCTAGACGAAGTGCATATCACGTGATGCTCTAGGCTGTACTCACGACGTGTGATTTAAAAATACTATTTTTGTTTTAAATTGAAAAAAATATCATTGGACAGCAAAATTACACGTTCAATTTTTACTCTAAATTTGCTCAGGTACTCATTGAATCTTAAGGATAAATCCTGATACCCTATATATATATATATACTGGCGATAGTAAGTAGGTAGGTAGAAAAAAAATCATAAAATCGTATTTTTCTCCCCAATAAATCAATAAGCATTGGTCATCCTAATGTAGGCCATACACACTAAAATAAAATAAATCACAGTCGTAGAATAAAGAGAACACAAGAAATGCAATGTGGGCGTGTTTCATAATCCAAAAGTCTGTCAAATCGAGCCTTAAATTTCAAATACAGATCTGTGCTTCGTCATTATGAAATACGAACGGATGGCGATACATGATATCAGGCAAGTATAATTGCAAAATGGGCTAGAACCTAGAAACAAAAGGTACTAATGAAGGTACATTGATTTTTGATTCAGATCTACATGAAAGGCATTTCTAGTGAGCACCTAGTATCTATTCAGTGAGCACAGTAGACTTGATCATCCGGAACGCAGCAGTGTGTGTAACGGCCACCTATACATTTAGGTACATTATAAAGCTGCAATACACAAAGCATCAGGTAGGTGGTACCTTAGTGGTACATAAACAATTTAAACATTAAGATAAAGTTAAGACTCCATGGAACGCGGCGCGGCTAAGTTACGTTGGTATTTTACCTCTAAGTATAATTTATACGATGATGTTTTAGGATATAAAGGTAACACGGATTAAGTATCCCTTTTAGTCCTCAACCTTATAACAAGACAGCACGTATTTTCTCAGAAGGGGTAGGCAGTTTGAAACAAATTTCTCCTGAAGTCGTTGGATTTTTGGCGCATTTTGATTGTGGAACTAAAAAGCTCTGGACAGAGCATTAGTGCCATTTTGTATGAAAGATATTGAACCAAATCTAGGGTGAGAGGAAATTGCCTGGCATCTTGTATGACAAATGTTTAAAATGATTTGTTTGGAGAGTGGTGCATAATCATATACTATAATTTTATTTTGTTATGGTTAATGCAGTTACAATGGCTTATTTCTTTTTTGTGTTTGATTAGGCAAGGAATGTTACATTAAAAAAATTAAATTGGTTTTGACATTTTTCACACATCTCTCTCCCTCAACCCGCGGCTTCCAATCGTTCTCAAATAGCTCCGTCCAGGGTTTTTTAGGTTTATGATTTAGACCAAGGCTGCCCAACCTTTTTAACAGTTGGGCGAAATTGACGATTTTGAATCACTGGCGGGCCACTGAATACCTGACGGTTCCTATTTCCATGGGGGGGGGGGGGTTGTTAGAGAATTTCTATAAAACATAATTCCCCACAAAAAAATCATAATGAGTGCTCCCCACAAAATATTTGAAATCCATGGGGGGGGCGGCTAAAAGATTCCATTTCGGACGCAAAAAATATTATATCAAAAACCGGTGTATTTTTGTTTAAAAAATGAGTTCAACGGGTTAGATTTTTTCGTCGCTGATTCTCGTTCTTTTTCAAATTGGCGGATTGGCGGGTTTTTTGAAAATAGTTCACGCGGGCCACTTATAATTCGTTCGCGGGCCACATTGTGGCCCGCGGGCCTGGGGTTGGGCAGCCTTGATTTAGACTGACTCAATTCATTGTAAATGTCACTATCTGCCGCCTTCTATACCATGATCGTATAGCTGTCTCCGTTTTTACGCGTGTACTAGAATTTGTGCAAATATTTTGTATGTTTTACAGTAGTGTTTATATTGCTGTTTGCTATTATCTCGAGCAATAATAGGTGTGATATATATGCGCTGAAGGGTTTGCTAGCGCCTTTTTGGTTATGGTTTTTTATAGCTGAGACGTCAAAAATTTACCTTTTGAATGAACAAGAGGACGGACCACCAAATGACCACAAAACGGACCACAAAACGGACCACAACTCGGTCTTGGCACACACTTCTTGCCTCATTCACATTCATAGTTCGTCTCATACATACTCTTCTATTATTCTGACTCTTGACATGGCCCGACTCGAGTATCTGATTCACTTGACCGTGTCATGTCTTCCTCGAGCGTCCCCGACTTCTGCTACCATTCGCATTTGCATCATATCCTCCTTACACTCCTTTATTCGCTCATTCGCTCCATATGCCCAAACCATCTAAGCGTCCCTTTCTTAATCTTACTCATTACGCTTATATCAGCCTTGCACTCCTCATTCCTCACACGATCATACATGTTTTTAACACACATACGCCTCAGGGATCTCATTTCAACAGCATTCAATCTACTTTCATCCTTTTTTTGCCAGTTACATGCCTCACCTTCATACATCAGGGTAGGTACCAGCACTCCATTGTGGACTTGGACGTTTTGGGTATTTTTTTGTTAGCGCCAACTGCGTTCAGTCCTACATTAATGGAGTTACCTGCATTTACCCTTCTTTCAATATCTCTGTCAGCCTTCCCATCTCTCGTAAACATACTTCCTAAATATACAAACTCATCCACCTGCTCCAAGTATTCCTCATTCACAACTATATTGCACACTGTTTTCATACTCTCTCTTTCAAACACCATTAATTTAGACTTACTTACATACATAATTAACACATTCTTCATGCATACTTAGTTCATACTAGACACGAGAGACTGTAGATCATCTATACTATTGGCAATGAGTACCGCATAATCAGCATGCAACAGGCAACATACTTACAGGCAGATTACTGAAATTCGCTCCTAATTCCACCTCTTTCAATTCTTGCATACATGTATAGATTGAATAACTACGGTGACATTACGCAGCCTTGTTTAACACATTTTGTGATATCAAAACACCCCGTAAAACCACCGTTCACCCTAACACATGCAACGCTTTCCTCTTACAGAGACGTAATTGCCTGAGTCAGATTCGTATTCACTCCATACTTGGACAACACCTTCCATAGCTTTTTCCTGTCGACTCAGTCGTATGCTTTTTGTAGATCTACAAAGGCACAGAAAAGTTTCTGGTTTTTTTCCAGAAACTTCTCAGTGAGCATACGTAATGAGAATATCTGGTCCATGCACCCCCTTTCACTCAAAAAAGCACCTTGCACATCCCATATTTTATCCTTTTTTTCCTTTCTTACAATTTCAATCAAAATTCTACCATACAGCTTGCCAACTGAACTTAGCAGGCTAATAGCCCTATGATTCCCACATTTCATTCGCGACCCTTTACCTTTGTATAATGGCATCACTGCCCTTCTCCAATCTAAAGGCGTTTAACCTTCATTTAAACATTGGTTAAAAAGATTGCACAACCATGTGAGAATTATACGGCTTTCTCCTTTAAAATATTCAGCAGCAATATTGTTAAAACCGACAGCCTTATCATTCTTCCTACATTTTATCGATCTTTCTATCTCATCCATGCTAATTTCGGTAACATTCACTTCATCATCATTCATATCTGATTCGCGGCTGAAATCACTGTCACTCACTTTGCTTTCGAAGACTTCCTCGAAATACTTCATCCATTTCTCTTTTATTTTTCCCTCATTCGTCAACATTTTTCAATCTTTCGATTTATCACTTTCATGCTTTCCGTTTATCTTGTTTATAAATGATCTTACAAAAAATTTTCATTATGTATCTATCTTACTTTTTGCAGATGACCTCAAAATTTATAGAACTATTCAAAATATTTACCATTGCAACATTCTTCAAGACAATATCAACAAATTATTAATTTGCAGTAATGAAAATAGACTTTACTTAAAAATCTCAAAATGTGTCAAAAAGTTAGATTGTCTCAAATAAAAAATTTAGGGATTTTTAATTATAACATTGATAACAATGCTCTTGAGACATTAACTCAAATCAAAGACTTATGCATCACTTTTCAATCAAATCGTTCATTTGTTAACCACATAACAGAAATCTCTAATAAGGGCTTAAAAATCTCGGGATTTATAACTAGGCTAACCAGAAATTTTAACAATATAAAGTGTATTAAATTGTTATATTTTACCTACGTAAGAAGCCAACTTGAGTACAATTCTCCATTCTGGAACCTTCATTATAATATACATGTAAAAGCTGTGGAAAGAATATAAAACAAATTCTTACAAAATAAAGTATTTGTTTGCGCCCGTACAGTACATACGGATTATGAATACAAATAATTAGTTTTCTCCGTATAAAAACTCAATTCTTTTAAGAAAGGATTCAAACACACAAATTGAATAGAATCACCGATACAATATTATATCGCCTGTAGTTTTGTAAACTCCTTCAAGCCTGGACCTAAAAAGTTTTCCAAGTCCATGCCTTCAAGCCACAAAATGAACGATTTACAGGAGAAGAAAAAAACAAAGTATTTGTTTGTTCAAAATTTTGGTGCAAAATATTGCTTAAATTCTATTTATTAATTAGAGATTTGACTTCTGGAAAACCGTTCGTGCACCAGTGACAAGAATTTTTTCCCGTCGACAAACCGATTGTGCGCTAGTGGCATTGTAATTTCGCCCTAGCTGAAATTTTTTGACATGCGATTTAAACCTGTATACTTTGAGAAAGTCCACAAAAAAATTTTACAGAATCGCTTGCGATTGAAACACTTTTGAGTTCATTTTTGATTTCACGTATCTAGCCCCTTGGAAATGGGCTAGATGTGTTCCAAAGGTTGATGGTTGAGTAATTACATCCACGGTTTACTTGAAATAACCTAAAAAATGGTGCGCATAAGATTAATCTTGAGTATTAAAAATACATAAATCGGCAAAACTTGTGCTTTGAAGGTTATTTTATGAAAACACGATATTTTTATGTCTTTATTTTGTTTAGTGTTCAGTTTTTAAGTTTTAAGCGCCACCTATAAAGGAACACTTAATGAATTAATTTTTACCCTCTTTTTATCATCTTGCAATGTAGGATGAACGTAGAGATACATATGAAACCAATGAAATGTCATTCTCTCCGCTTACGGACCACTGCCTAATACGGATAGAGATGAGAAGACGGACGAACACTGAAAAGGAAGGTAAATGTGACGAACACTTACAAATAAAATATAAATACTTGTGATATTACCGGATGGGAAACTGGTACGGTTGGTAAAGCGTCCGCCGAAACTTTCTAAGGAAACCACTCCAATCATTTCACTACAGTCAGTGTTTTAAAAGATTTTCTGTGTACTTGAATTTAGACAAAAGACGTGTTTATGATCTTCTCACTTGACGGATGGATACCGATCTTTAAAACACTAACTAATTTGGTAAGTTTTTAGATTTTCACGGCCAAAAGCATTTTTGTTGTTTGTTTTTGGGGTGTTATGCCGTGTTGCGCTAACTCCTTCTTTAGCCGATGTTTCGGACAGCGTTGCAGTGTCCATCATCAGGGCAGATCCGGTAGATACCGGATCTGCCCTGATGATGGACTCTGCAACGCTGTCCGAAACATCGCCTAAAGTAGGAGTTAGCGCAACACAGCATAACACCCCAAAAACAAACAACAACAAAAAACTAACTAATTTATTTATTGGACAATTTTTATAGCGCCGCTTTTGTGAAATATCACCTCAGGGGCGCTTTACAGTTGATGCAGGTATTGCAAAAAATATAAATTTTACAAAAATAAAGTGAAATTAAAGAGTAAAAGAGTCCACCGCGTCCGCCAACAGTGCCAGCACGAGGTTCGTCATCCTTCCAGGTATGTTGCTGCTGCTAATAAAGAGCTGACACAATATCCTCTCATAGATACCAGACCTTGGCAGCACCACTGTGACATTCGACGAAGATAAAGGATCGAGACTCTGCAGCAAGAATTCTAGGTGGTGAAGAAACTGGACCAGCTGCTACAGCGAAAGAGTGCACCGCGTTCACCAACAGTGCCAGCACAAGGTTCGTCATACTTCCAGGTATGTTGCTGCTGCTAATAAAGAGCTGACACAATATCCTCACAGATACCAGACCTTGGCAGCACCACTGTGACATTCGACGAAGATAGAGGATCGAGACTCTGCAGCAAGAATTCTAGGTGGTGAAGAAACTGGACCAGCTGCTACAGCGAAAGAGTGCACCGCGTTCACCAACAGTGCCAGCACAAGGTTCGTCATACTTCCAGGTATGTTGCTGCTGCTAATAAAGAGCTGACACAATATCCTCACAGATACCAGACCTTGGCAGCACCACTGTGACATTCGACGAAGATAGAGGATCGAGACTCTGCAGCAAGAATTCTAGGTGGTGAAGAAACTGGACCAGCTGCTGCAGCGAAAGAGTGCACCACGTTAACCAACAGTGCCAGCACGAGGTTCGTCATACTTCCAGGTATGTTGCTGCTGCTAATAAAGAGTTGACACAATATCCTCACAGATACCATACCTTGGCAGCACCACTGTGACATTCGACGAAGATAGAGGATCGAGACTCTGCAGCAAGAATCCTAGGTGATGAAGAAACTGGACCAGCTGCTGCAGCGAAAGAGTGCACCGCGTTCACCAACAGTGCCAGCACAAGGTTCGTCATCCTTCCAGGTATGTTGCTGCAGCTAATAAAGAGCTGACACAATATCCTCTCACAGATACCAGACCTTGGTAGCACCGCTGTGACATTCGACGAAGATAGAGAATCGAGACTCTGCAGCAAGAATCCTAGGTGGTGAAGAAACTGGACCAGCTGCTGTAGCGAAAGAGTGCACCGCGTTCACCAACAGTGCCAGCACAAGGTTTGTCATCCTTCCAGGTATGTTGCTGCTGCTAATAAAGAGCTGACACAATATCTTCTCACAGATACCAGACCTTGGTAGCACCGCTGTGACATTCGATGAAGATAGAGGATCGAGACTCTCCAGCAAGAATCCTAGGTGGTGAAGAAACTGGACCAGCTGCTGTAGCGAAAGAGTGCACCGCGTTCACCAACAGTGGCAGCACGAGGTTCGTCATACTTCCAGATATTTTGCTGCTGCTAATAAAGAGCTGACACAATATCCTCTCACAGATATCAGACCTTGGCATCATCACTGTGACATTCGACGAAGATAGAGGATGGAGACTCTGCTAACCATTCATCAAGCTGTTTTCGCAGGGGTAGGCAGAGAGGATGAACAGATCGTCAAACAATCTTGTCTTGCACAGACTCTTTGCCTCACTCACATTCATACAACATCTCATATAAACTCTTCCATTATTCTGACATTCGATATGTTCCATGCCTTCCTCGGACGTCCCCGACTTCTTCTACCCCTAAAATTTGCCTCATTATATTCTCCTTACACTCTCTTTTCCGTTCATTTGCTTTACATGCCCAAGCCACATGTCTCTTTCTTAATCTTACACATTACATTATCTTAAACATCAGCCTCGCATTATTCGCGGATTTGTGCATTTCTCACACGATCATACATGATTTTACCATAAATACGCCTCAGGGATTTCATTTCTACAGCATTCAGTCTACACTCATTCTTCTTCTGCTAGTTCCATGCCTTATTGTGGACTACTAGCTTCGCTTCTTTGGACAATTTTTTGTAAGCGCCAACCGCGTTTAGGCCTCCATTAATGGAGTTTCTTGCATTCACTATTGTTTCAATATTTTTTATCAGCCTTCCCATCACTCTTAAACAAACTTCTCATTTATTTTCCTTCCGAAAACATAATTTGTTGTAAAGGTGATACTAGCGTAATCGAGCATGAGTTCAGCAGCTGTAAAATGGTTTTCCGTATTTTGCCTTCACTGCTAACTACGCCACGGTCTCTTCAAGACTTCCTTTCCATAAAAATACGTTTTTTTCGCATAATATTGATATATGTTTGAATATATTTTACTCTGTACAGAAAGGATGGACCGTTTGATATATTCCCCGATCTTAACAAACGGAATGCAATCTTTAGAACACATTGTCCTCGTTCTATCAGTATTTCAATGGAAAATGCATAGCCGGAAAATAATAATAATAATAACAAAGCATTTATATAGCGCAGCTTAGTGTGATTTCACTTCAAGTGGGCTTTACCATAACAAACTTAAAAACGCTAATTTAGTGGTCATTTTCTTAAAAATATTCCTTCAGTGTGCCTTACCCAACTCAGATCTAACAATATAACACTAAATATACAGTTTATTCATAGCGATGACAAAACAAAGAATAACAATTACAGCAGGACAGGACAAAAAAGGAACATTAAAAATAAAACATAATGTAAAACAGGAGGCAGTTTGTGCTCAGAAATAAGAATCTTCTGAGCTGACATTTGAAACACGCCCAGCATTTTTAGACGGTAGACATAATTTGTCACATGAGAATAGGTCGATGTCGTTTCCACGTCTCATTCTTGATCTCAACAGCTCGGCTATGGAACAATTTGCTGGTATCTGCATTTCCTTCCTCCAACAACATGGATCTCTTCAAGACTCATGTTCAATCCTTCCTCTCCTCAAAAACACCCTCCATACAGCATCCCCCAAAGAGGACGTAGACCTTGAAGGAAATTATTTTTCTCAGGGCCTATTGTGTGGAGTTGTGAAAAAAGAATTACATTACAAACATTAATAAAAGAGGTGGAGCAAATAATATTGTTGTATTTTCCAGGAATGTAATGTTCTTTTCCTACGCAATAATGAGACCGATGGATGAACCCCATAAACCTATCCCTCTGGGGTAAGGTGAAATTGCCTGACAGCCATCTTATATGACAAAATTGAAATGATTTGCATGCAAGGTGGTGCATATTGAAGTATTCTCATTTTATTTGTGTGTTGTTAATGAAGTTATAACGGATTATGATTTTTTGAGTATTTGATGAGTCAAAGAATTGGATGTAAAAATATTTTTTTTACATTTTCCATACATCTTCTCACCCCGCGGCTTTAAATTGTTCTCGAATAGCTCCGTACAAGGCTTTTTATATTCCAAGTTGCGAGGAGTAGGGGGAGTAGCGTGGGCGTATCACTGTATAAATGAATCTGACTGTATACAGGCACCTCATATTATAATTTCACCATTTAGTGCTGATGATATCTGCTTACGAATAACTAGTTATTTTTACAATGGCGTGCAAGTTGCTTCGTTAGCAAAAGTTCGAGCTCGTTTCCAAAATTTAACATTTTGTTACATTATTTAGTTAGACACTTTTACAACTGTGTTATAATTTACCCACCGCACCCAAATTTAGCGGCCAAAGTTCATCAATGGACTGTGCTTGAAACCGTTGCCTTGGTTTAGCGAATTTTCTGCCCAAGGTTATTTTAATGTGCGCCTCCTCGGCGGTCAACTTTCGACTGATTTCGTATATTATTCAAAGCGTTCTCGAACCCTCATGGTGCCAAAAATATTGTCACATGGTTTGATTGTTTATTTTTACCAGATTTCATGATAGGGCAAGTGTATCTCTTCTGATGCCTTCGGGTAGATATCTTATTTTTTAATTTGCTTTATTTATGTTTTCCTCATTTTTCTACTGTCGAATTATGCAGTAATATATAGGTACACCACTGTCAATAAATCCCGAATGAAGCACATTGCCATTGCAGTTGTTGCAAGTGGCACGCGTATCCGCCACTGTAAGTGTCAAGTAGCCCATATCTCCAACCAAAGTCATCTCGACTGCAGTATAGCCATCATCTCTACAGAATTTATAGATACTGCAGAATATCGAACGGAGAAATGCATGCGGACTTCCGATTTATATTTTTATTAATTAATTATATTTTAGCCATTTGTACAATCCAAGTTTACTAATGTATAATTTATTATTACATACATAAATTTTTATCATTTTCTTTTGATTAATATGTTTCCTACACTCCATCTTGAATACATCAATTGGTGAAGACTTTAACCCTCAGGCCTCAGGCGTATTACGTCAAAAGGTCAATAGATTTTCGCTTTGCATAAAATCCATATAAATGGATTATTTCTGAATGTATCTGAAAACTAAAAACTGTTTTTTAAACCGATTAAATACGCATTCAAATATTATTATTAAAAATAAACAAATATATTTTTGAATTCAAACATAAAAAAAGTTCAGTTTTTTCTAACTGAAATCGCTGATAACGTAAACAAAGAAAATCGCACACATATTTCACCACACAAATGTATTATAAACGTTATTGTCACCTCAATTTTTGTCGTTTCATAAAAAAAAATTAATAAAGTCATAATTTTTTCTCAAATTGCGTTCAGAAACTTTGGTTTCATAGAGGTGCACACTTTATTTTGTTCTGTGGTTAACTTGTAGATTCGAATATAAAGCATGGTGTTTTCTCTTTCTAACACCGTCTAGATTGTATTTTTCAACATGAGAGTGAGAGAGACAAAACGATTTCTATGAGACCAAAACTGAAAAAATAGCATCAAGGGTTAAAGTTTCCGGGAGCGCATTTTAATATTGCATTCCTTAAAAAAAGTATTTCATAATAGGTTATTTTTTATTTCATGTATAAATATCATCGCGTTCAAGGTTTAAAATGTTTTAAATGTAGAGTGTTATGAACGAGGCTTTTAAATAAACATTATTACGGGGTTGTTGCTATGATTAAAAAAAAACCTTTTGCCAAAAATAGCTTCTTAGTATTCTTCTTTTTTTTATCGTATGTATATAGGTAATAAGCATTAAAATCATTTGGTAAACATAGTGGAAAGTAGACCATTTTTAACCGCATAAGTAATTTTTATTCATTCTGTGAATAATTTTATAAGAAAGAGAAAAGTTAATCAAGGGAAACTATCACAAATAATCTTAGCTATAAAACCATAGAATAAAGAAGAAAACTAAAAGTACCTTCCATATAAATTTAAATGGAAACAAATAAATGTGCCACTGACTTAGAACCTTATGGTTTTAGACCATTTAGCATTGTGATGTATGGTAATAAGTTGGGTATTCAAGCGATAGATGGCACTAGTCACAAAGCTTACTCCAGAGTTCGACAGATGTCGCTAGAGTGTAGCAATTGCCTGTGGGGTATCCTTGTCAAGGATTCTTCAGATTTATAGAAACAGAGAATTGTCAACCCTCGGGTAATGAACAGTGTAGCTAAATCCAGACCTATTTATTGTAACGTAAATAAACGCAATTATAAGTAGAACCTTTTACTTTATCAAAGAGTTCCCAACACAGTAAAGCAGAGACATAACAAGCATGAAGTCTGTCTTTCTTACACTTGTCAGAAATTGTATATCACCATCCCATTTGAATTTCGTAATCGTGGTGAAACACAGTTTTGTATTGTAGTCCCCGTTTAGGCCTATAATTGTATCACAAAATGAAGGCACTTCTTGTATTATCCTTTACTCTGTGTTATTATCAGTTTTCTTTTAATGCGTTTCTTTCATCCCATCATATTTTTAGATAAATAAATATATACATTATTTTAGCGGTTTTTTTAATATATTTTTTATTAAGTAATTTTAACAATTATATTTTAATTCTTCTCAAGCGAAACGATAGGAAGAGGTTCAATTTATCAAAAGCATATTTTGTTGGTATTCACAATGTCAACCGATTCGTAGTAAAGATTAATCGAAAATAGTGATTTCATTAATAGCTTCGCCTAACATGGTAACCGGATAAATCATCACAATGATAATTAATGACATCTTTAAAAAGTTATATAAAGTCATGGAAAGTGATGAAACAAAAAAATTAATAACTGGGTTATGTAGGTTAGGTTAGGTTAAAAAAAAATTTCAACGTTTCTAATGACTTTATATCACTTTCTAAAAGTGTATTGAATTGTCACTGTATTGAGTTATCATGGAACCGCCTAACATATATGAAATATAGGTCTACACTATTTTTTATTTTAAATGTTTGTACATTTTACCAGGCAGAAATGCAACTAAATAAATAAAATGAAATGAACTGATAAAATATAAGTAGGTATTGTGTTCTACTACCAGTAATTAGTTTTTTTTACACTCGATACACTTTTATCATCTAGAATAAATTAATATATTTAGAAGATTCAGTTTATTGGGAAAACTTTTATTTGAATAAGATGATAGTATTAAAAAGGAAACATAAAATTTAAAAAAAAATGGTTGCGACGAGGAATTGAACCCAGTTCCTCTATCTTACCGGGACAACACTCTCCCAATAGAGCAACAATGATACATTTTGTTTATGATCATATTGACGTTTTGACGGTACTAGCTAAGTTACGGTATGACTTGATAATACAGTATTTTCCAATAAGAGGTGTTATTTTATTATGTATATAAATTAATTTTTTATTTATTTTATATACATAAACACACACTTGCCACAAACTACATATCACTTGTTGTCACTCTTTCTTTTATTTTATTATGTATATGAATTAAAAATGACAGCTTCAAAAGTAACATCTACCGAAATAGCGGGCTATTCAAAATAACACCTCTTATTGGAAAACCCTATAGTTGCGTTGACCGAAACATTTCAGAAGACAGAAAAAAGTCACAGGTTACTGCTTCTGACTGTTTGCTGCCTAAAGATTAGCGTAATATTATTTATTCCTGCCAGTTCACATTGCATCATTATTATAATTACATTACAATACGCTAGTGTTATTTGGTCTCCTTTCTATGCTGTCCACATCTGTCACATAGAATCCGTACAACATCGCTTCCTACGAGGAATCGCTTGGAGGTTGGGTCTTGAAAGAGGAGAGTACTCATATGATGAAGTTGAACAAACTTTAAACATTTCTTCTTTGGAGAAACGTAGAAGGGACACTGATCTGATTTGCATATTCAAGATTATCAATGGTATTACAGACTCACCTGCTTTGTTGCAACTTATCCAATTCAACATCCCTTCCCGTAGACTCCGAAATAATGAATTGCTGTTCGTCAATCAACATTCTACCAATTATGGATACCATTCTCCTTTGTCCAGAATGTCGAGACTTGTCAACTCACTTTCAAGTCAAAGCATTGAATTTTGTGGTATATGCCTAAATGACTTTCGACAGTCAATACGCAATGTCTAATTTCTAATGCCCTTTGAACCATCTTCATGCTTTGACTTATTATTATCTCCCATTCTTACTTTTATATTATTATTGTCATTGTTATTGTCTTCGCTCCTCATTTATATATGCTCTCCTTTCACTGTCATCTCTGTTTATAAAACTTATTCGTGTAATTAATATGTTGTTAATGGACTATTTGTCCGTAAATAAATAAATAAATAAATAAATAAATAAATTAATTTATACCAAGACAATGGTGACCACACAGGCACACATTGCAACAACCTATGTAATTGACTAAGTTAAGATACAACAAAAATTTACATGACCTTGACAACGGTGATGAAAATTACAGGCATTTGAAAAGTGGCAAGGAGATAATATACAGGATGTTGAGGAATGTACTTGACTTGCTTTAACAAGTGAGGCATTATTTTATCTCCGGTGACTTTCGATTCTTCCGTACGTTGTTATTGGTCACTCACCCGAATAAGGGCCCAACATCCCACATCGATCCTAGCCGTCAAATACCTGCTTATATAAATTATATTAAACAACCCACAATCTTAGATTCCATGGAATCCCGTGCTTCTCTGCTTTATTTATTTATTTATTCTTGGCTAATTTATATAGCGCCGCTTTTGTGAGAGATCACCTCAGGGACTCTTTACAGTTGATGCAGGTATTACAAAAAA
This sequence comes from Hesperophylax consimilis, assembly GCF_061612785.1. Lineage (NCBI taxonomy): Eukaryota > Metazoa > Arthropoda > Insecta > Trichoptera > Limnephilidae > Hesperophylax > Hesperophylax consimilis. Next base: position 16,735,390 of record NC_142857.1, read on the forward strand.
TATAAATATTACAAAAAGAAGAAGCTAAGTTAAATAAAATGAAGTACAAGAACAGGTGGCACAAAGATAGAAGATGGAGACTGCAGCAAGAATCCTAGGTGGTGAAGAAACTGGACCAGCTGCTGCAGCGAGAGAGTCCACCGTGTCCACCAACAGTGCCAGCACGAGGTTCGTCATCCGTCCAGGTATGTGTCGAAGATAGAAGATGGAGACTGCAGCAAGAATCCTAGGTGGTGAAGAAACTGGACCAGCTGCTGCAGCGAGATAGTTTTTTTTATTTTATTTTTAATATTAACTCCACACAGGAGGCCCTGAGGAAAATAATTTCCCTCAGGGCCTATGTCATCTTTGGGGATGCTGTGTGGAGGGTCTTTTTGTGTAGAGGAAGGAGTGAACATGGGTCTTGAAGAGTCCCATGTTGTAGGAGGGAGGAAACACAGAGGCCGGCAGTTCATTCCACAGCCGAGCTGTTTAACTTAAAAACGAATCGTAGAAGCGACCCGTTCTCATGTGACAAATGTCAACCGTGTACAAATGTTGGGCGCGCGTTTGGCGTGTATCCCGACTACGAACCGGTGCCGAAGGGATCAATGACGCTAGGTCCTCAGAGCATCTTCCATTGTAATACCGATAAAATAAGGACAGCATATCTACCTGACGCCTGTGCTCTAAAGATTGCAGTCCGTTTGTTAAGATTGGGGAATCTATCAAACGGACCGCCCGTTTTTGCACAGAGTCAAGGGTTTTTTTCAGGTATTTAGGGGCTCCGGACCGGAGAAGGCTGCCAAATTCGACAGTAGGGCGCACTTGCGATTTGTACCGGGTCAGCAGTTGTGTACTGTTAAAGTATCTGCGGGCCCTGTACAGTACGCCCAGCTTCTGAGAGGCCAGCTTTACTCTGGCTTCGATGGAGCCCCCATACCTGAGCTGGTCACTTAAAGTTACACCAAGCATATCAATGGAAGGCCTGTTCGGAAAATTGCTTACAAAATCTGCATAAAGTTGTATTTTAAGAAAAATCATTATTTATATGGACGCTAATTTCAGACTTGGGTTCGAACTTTGGAAGCAGTTTTTGCAGGCTCTATGGGACCAAACGGGCTGAAATTTTGGGAAAGTGATAAAAATCGTTGTCCAAATTGGATTCAGTCACAATATCTCAATCAAGTAATATTTAAAAAAAAAAAAATTTTATGGGAGCTAACTTCAGACTTGGGTTCGAACTTAAGAAGCAGTTTTTTCAAGCTGTGTGCTGAAATTTTGGAATAGTGATAAAATCATGATCAAAAACTATTTCATCCACAACGTCTGCATAAAGTTGTATTTTAAGAAAAATCATTATTTTTATGGACGCTAATTTCAGACTATGGTTCGAACTTTGGAAGCAGTTTTTGCAGGCTCTATGAGACCAAACGGGCTGAAATTTTGAAAAAGTTATAAGAATCGTTGTCCAAATTGGATTCAGTCACAATATCTCAATCAAGTTGTATTTTAAAATAAATTATTTTTATGGAAGCTTATTTCAGACTTGGGTTCGAAATTTAGAAGCAGTTTTATCAAGCTCTGTGGTACCAAACGGGCTGAGATTTTGGAATTGTGATAAGAATCATGATCAAAAACGAATTCAGTCACAAAATCTGCATAAAGTTGTATTTTAAGAAAAATCATGATTTTTATGGACGCTAATTTCAGACTTGGGTTCGAACTTTGGAATTAGTTTTTTTTAGGCTCTATGGGACCAAACTGGATGAAATTCTGGAAAAGTGATAATATTCGTTGTCCAAACTAGATTCAGTCACAATATCTCAATCAAGTTGTATTTTAACAAAAAAATTATTTTATGGAAGCTAATTTCAGACTTGGGTTCGAACTTAAGAAACAGTTTTTTCAAGCTGTGTGCTACCAAACGAGCTGAAATTTTGGAATTGTGATAAGAATCATGATCAAAAACGAATTCAGTCACAAAATCTGCATAAAGTTGTATTTTAAGAAAAATCATGATTTTTATGGACGCTAATTTCAGACTAGGTTCGAACTTTGGAAGCAGGTTTGTCAGGCTCTATGGGACTAAATGGGCTGAAATTTTGGAATTGTGATAAGAATCATGATCAAAAACGAATTCAGTCACAAAATCTGCATTAAGTTGTATTTTAAGAAAAATCATGATTTTTATGGACGCTAATTTCAAACTAGGTTCGAACTTTGGAAGCAGGTTTGTCAGGCTCTATGGGACTAAATGGGCTGAAATTTTGGAATTGTGATAAGAATCATGATCAAAAACGAATTCAGTCACAAAATCTGCATTAAATTGTATTTTAAGAAAAATCATGATTTTTATGGACGCTAATTTCAGACTTGGGATCGAACTTTGGAAGCAGTTTTTGCAGGCTCTATGGGACCAAACGGGCTGAAATTATGGATTAGTGATAAGAATCATGATCTCAAACGAATTCACTCACAAAATCTCAATCAAGTTGTATTTTAACAAAAAAAATATTTTTATGGACGATAACTTCAGACTTGGGTTCGAACTTTAGAAGCAGTTTTTTCAAGCTCTGTTGTACCGAACGGGCTGAAATTTTTGAATAGTGATAAGAATCATGATCACAAACGAAATCAGTATTAAAATCTGCATAAAGTTGTAGTTTTTATAAAAATCATGATTTTTATCGACGCTAATTTCTGACTTGGGTTCGAACTTTGGAAGCACATTTTGCAGGCTATATGATACATAACGGTGTGAAATTTTGGAATAGTGATAAGAATCATGATCAAAAACGAATTCAGTCACAAAATCTGCATCAAGTTGTATTTTTAGAAAAATCATGATTATTATGGACGCTAATTACAGACTTGGGTTCTTACTTTGGAAGCAGTTTTTTCAGGATCTATGGTACCAAACGTGCTGAAATTTTGGATTAGTGATAAGAATCATGATCAAAAACGAATTCAGTCAAATCTGGATAAAATTGTATTTTTAGAAAAATCATTATTTTTATGGACGCTAATTTCAGACTTGGGTTCTTACTTTGGAAGCAGTTTTTTCAGGATCTATGGTACCAAACGGGCTGAAATTTTGAAATAGTGATAAGGATCATGATCAAAAACAAATTCAGTCACAAAATCTAAATTTAGTTGTATTTTTAGAAAAATCATGATTTTTATGGACGCTAATTTCAGACTTGGGTTCTTACTTTGGAAGCAGTTTTTTCCGGATCTATGGTACCAAACGTGCTGATATTTTGGATTAGTGAAAAGAATCATGATCAAAAACGAATTCAGTCAAATCTGGATAAAATTTTATTTTTAGAAAAATCATTATTTTTATGGACGCTTATTTCAGACTTGGGTTCTTACTTTGAAAGCAGTTTTTTCCGGATCTATGGTACCAAACGTGCTGAAATTTTGGATTAGTAATAAAAATCATGATCTCAAACGAATTCAGTCAGAAAATTTCAATCAAGTTGTATTTTAACAAAAAAAATATTTTCATGGACGATAATTTCAGACTTGGGTTCGAACTTTAGAAGCAGTTTTTTCAAGCTCTGTTGTACCGAACGGGCTGAAATTTTTGAATAGTGATAAAAATCATGATCACAAATGAATTCAGTCACAAAATCTGCAAAAAGTTGTAGTTTTTGAAAAATCATGATTTATATCGACGCTAATATCTGACTTGGGTTCTTACTTTGGAAGCAGTTTTTTCCGGATCTATGGTACCAAACGTGCTGAAATTTTGGATTAGTGAAAAGAATCATGATCAAAAACAAATTCAGTCACAAAATCTGCATAAAGTTGTATTTTTAGAAAAATCATAATTTTTATGGACGCTAATTTCAGACTTAAGTTCTTACTTTGGAAGCAGTTTTTTCCGGATCTATGGTACCAAACGTGCTGAAATTTTGGATAAGTGATAAGAATCATGATCTCAAACGAATTCAGTCACAAAATCTCAATCAAGTTGTATTTTAACAAAAAAAATATTTTCATGGACGATAACTTCAGACTTGGGTTCGAACTTTAGAAGCAGTTTTTTCAAGCTCTGTTGTACCGAACGGGCTGAAATTTTTGAATAGTGATAAGAATCATGATCACAAACGAAATCAGTATTAAAATCTGCATAAAGTTGTAGTTTTTGAAAAATCATGATTTTTATCGACGCTAATTTCTGACTTGGGTTCGAACTTTGGAAGCACATTTTGCAGGCTTTATGATACATAACGGTGTGAAATTTTGGAATAGTGATAAGAATCATGATCAAAAACGAATTCAGTCACAAAATCTGCATAAAGTTGTATTTTTAGAAAAATCATAATTTTTATGGACGCTAATTTCAGACTTAAGTTCTTACTTTGGAAGCAGTTTTTTCCGGATCTATGGTACCAAACGTGCTGAAATTTTGGATAAGTGATAAGAATCATGATCTCAAACGAATTCAGTCACAAAATCTCAATCAAGTTGTATTTTAACAAAAAAAATATTTTCATGGACGATAACTTCAGACTTGGGTTCGAACTTTAGAAGCAGTTTTTTCAAGCTCTGTTGTACCGAACGGGCTGAAATTTTTGAATAGTGATAAAAATCATGATCACAAACGAATTCAGTCACAAAATCTGCATAAAGTTGTAGTTTTTGAAAAATCATGATTTTTATCGACGCTAATTTCTGACTTGGGTTCGAACTTTGGAAGCACATTTTGCAGGTTATATGATACATAACGGTCTGAAATTTTGGAATAGTGATAAGAATCATGATCAAAAACGAATTTCGTCACAAAATCTGCAACAAGTTGTATTTTTAGAAAAATCATGATTTTTATGGACGCTAATTACAGACTTGGGTTCTTACTTTGGAAGCAGTTTTTTCAGGATCTATGGTACCAAACGGGCTGAAATTTTGAAATAGTGATAAGGATCATGATCAAAAACAAATTCAGTCACAAAATCTAAATTTAGTTGTATTTTTAGAAAAATCATGATTTTTATGGACGCTAATTTCAGACTTGGGTTCTTACTTTGGAAGCAGTTTTTTCCGGATCTATGGTACCAAACGTGCTGAAATTTTGGATTAGTGATAAGGATCATGACCAAAAACGAATTCAGTCACAAAATCTTGATAAAATTGTATTTTTAGAAAAATCATTTTTTTTATGGACGCTAATTTCAGACTTGGGTTTTTACTTTGGAAGCAGTTTTTTCAGGATCTATGGTACCAAACGTGCTGAAATTTTGGATTAGTGATAAGAATCATGATCTCAAACGGATGCAGTCACAAAATCTCAATCAAGTTGTAATTTAACAAAAAAACAATTTTTATGGACGCTTATTTCAGACTTGGGTTCGAACTTTGGAAGCACATTTTGCAGGCTATATGATACATATCTGGCTGAAATTTCGGAATAGTGATAAGAATCATGATCAAAAACGAATTCAGTCATGAAATCTGCATAAAGTTGTATTTTTAGAAAAATTATTTTTTTTATGGACGCTAATTTCAGACTTGGGTACTTACTTTGGAAGCAGTTTTTTCCGGATCTATGGAACCAAACGTGCTGAAATTGATCAAAAACAAATTCAGTCAAATCTGGATAAAATTGTATTTTTAGAAAAATCATTATTTTTATGGACGCTTATTTCAGACTTGGGTTCTTACTTTGGAAGCAGTTTTTTCAGGATCTATGGTACCAAACGGGCTGAAATTATGGTACCAACGGGTTGAAACTGGTGAAATCATGATCAAAAACGAATTCAGTCACCAACTCTGGATATAGTTGTATTTTTAGAAAAATCATGATTTTTTCGGACGCTTATTTCAGGCTTGGGTTCGAACTTTGGAAGCAGTTTTTTCAGGATCTATGGTACCAAACGTGCTCAAATTTTGGAATAGTGATAAGAATCATGATCTAAAACGATCTCAGTCACAAAATCTCAATTAAGTTCTATTTTAACAAAAAAAAAATATTTTTATGGACGCTTATTTCAGACTTGGGTTCGAACTTTGGAAGCACATTTTCCAAGCTATATGATACATATCTGGCTGAAATGTCCGAATAGTGATAAGAATCATGATCAAAAACGAATTCAGTCAAATCTGGATAAAATTATTTTTTTAGAAAAATCATTATTTTTATGGACGCTAATTTCAGACTTGGGTTCTTACTTTGGAAGCAGTTTTTTCAGGATCTATGGTACCAAACGGGCTGAATTTTTGAAATAGTGATAAGGATCATGATCAAAAACAAATTCAGTCACAAAATCTGAATTAAGTTGTATTTTTAGAAAAAGCATGATTTTTATGGACGCTAATTTCAGACTTGGGTTCTTACTTTGGAAGCAGTATTTCCGGATCTATGGGGTACCAAACGAGCTGAAATTTTGGATTAGTGAAAAGAATCATGATCAAAAACGAATTCAGTCAAATCTGGATAAAATTGTATTTTTAGGATAATCATTATTTTTATGGACGCTTATTTCAGACTTGGGGTCTTACTTTGAAAGCAGTTTTTTCAGGATCTATGGTACCAAACGGGCTGAAATTTTGAAATAGTGATAAAGATCATGATCAAAAACGAATTCAGTCACAAAATCTTGATAAAATTGTATTTTTAGAAAAATCATTTTTTTTATGGACGCTAATTTCAGACTTGGGTTCTTACTTTGGAAGCAGTTTTTTCAGGATCTATGGGACCAAACGTGCTGAAATTTTGAAATAGTGATAAGAATAATGATCTCAAACGAATTCAGTCACAAAATCTCAATCAAGTTGTAATTTAACAAAAAAAGATTTTAATGGACGCTAATTTCAGACTTGGGTTCGAACTTTGGAAGCACATTTTGCAGGCTATATGATACATATCTGGCTGAAATTTCGGAAAAGTGATAAGAATCATGATCAAAAACGAATTCAGTCAAATATGGATAAAATTATATTTTTAGAAAAATCATTATTTTAATGAACGCTAATTTCAGACTTGGGTTTGTTCTTTGGAAGCAGTTTTTTCAGGCTCTATGCGACTAAACGGGCTGAAATTATGATATAGTGATAAGAATCATGATCACAAACGAATTCAGTCACAAAATCTCAATCAAGTTGTATTTTAACAAAAAAAATATTTTTATGGACGCTAAATTCAGACCTGAGTTCGAACTTTATAAGCAGTTTTTTTAAGCTCTGTGGTACCAAACGGGCTGAAATAATGATAAGAATCATGATCAAAAACGAATTCAGTCACAAAATCTGCATAAAGTTTGATTTTTAGAAAAATTATTATTTCTATGGACGCTAATTACAGACTTGGGTTCTTACTTTGGAAGAAGTTTTTTCAAGATCTATGGTACCAAACGTGCTGAAATTTTGGAATAGTGATGAGAATCATGTTCAAAAACAAATTCATTCACAAAATCTGCATTAAGTTGTATTTTAGAAAAATCATAATATTTATGGACGCTAATTTCAGACTTGGGTTCTTACTTTGGAAGCAGTTTTTTCAGGATCTATGGGACCAAACGTGCTGAAATTGTGGATGAGTGATAAGAATCATGATCTCAAACGAATTCAGTCACAAAATCTCAATCAAGTTGTAATTTCACAAAAAAAGATTTTTATGGACGCTAATTTCAGACTTGGGTTCTTACTTTGAAAGCAGTTTTTTCAGGATCTATGGTACCAAACGTGCTGAAATTTTGAAATAGTGATAAGGATCATGATCAAAAACGAATTCAGTCACAAAATCTTGATAAAATTGTATTTTTAGAAAAATCATTTTTTTTATGGACGCTAATTTCAGACTTGGGTTCTTACTTTGGAAGCAGTTTTTTCAGGATCTATGGGACCAAACGTGCTGAAATTGTGGATTAATGATAAGAATCATGATCTCAAACGAAGTCAGTCACAAAATCTCAATCAAGTTGTAATTTCACAAAAAAAGATTTTTATGGACGCTAATTTCAGACTTGGGTTCGAACTTTGGAAGCACATTTTGCAGGCTATATGATACATATCTGGCTGAAATTTCGGAATAGTGATAAGAATCATGATCAAAAACGAATTCAGTCAAATCTGGATAAAATTGTATTTTAAGAAAAATCATTATTTTTAGGGACGCTAATTTCAGACTTGGGTTCTTACTTTGGAAGCAGTTTTTTCAGGATCTATGGAACCAAACGGGCTGAAATTTTGAAATAGTGATAAGGATCATGATCAAAAACAAATTCAGTCACAAAATCTAAATTGAGTTGTATTTTTAGAAAAATCATGATTTTTATGGACGCTAATTTCAGACTTGGGTTCTTACTTTGGAAGCAGTTTTTTCAGGATCTATGGTACCAAACGTGCTGAAATTTTGGATTAGTGATAAGAATCATGATCAAAAACGAATTCAGTCAAATCTGGATAAAATTGTATTTTAAGAAAAATCATGATTTTTATGGACGCTTATTTCAGACTTGGGTTCTTACTTTGAAAGCAGTTTTTTCAGGATCTATGGTACCAAACGGGCTGAAATTTTGAAATAGTGATAAGGATCATGATCAAAAATGAATTCAGTCACAAAATCTTGATAAAATTGTATTTTTAGAAAAACCTTTTTCTTATGGTCGCTAATTTCAGACTTGGGTTCTTACTTTGGAAGCAGTTTTTTCAGGATCTATGGTACCAAACGTGCTAAAATTTTGGATTATTGATAAGAATCATGATCTCAAACGAATTCAGTCACAAAATCTCAATCAAGTTGTAATTTAACAAAAAAAGATTTTTATGGACGCTAATTTCAGACTTGGGTTCGAACTTTGGAAGCACATTTTGCAGGCTATATGATACATATCTGGCTGAAATTTCGGAATAGTGATAAGAATCATGATCAAAAACGAATTCAGTCAAATCTGGATAAAATTGTATTTTTAGAAAAATCATTATTTTTATGGACGCTAATTTCAGACTTGGGTTCTTACTTTGGAAGAAGTTTTTTCAAGATCTATGGTACCAAAAGTGCTGAAATTTTGGAATAGTGATGAGAATCATGTTCAAAAACAAATTCATTCACAAAATCTGCATTAAGTTGTATTTTAGAAAAATCATAATATTTATGGACGCTAATTTCAGACTTGGGTTCTTACTTTGGAAGCAGTTTTTTCAGGATCTATGGGACCAAACGTGCTGAAATTGTGGATGAGTGATAAGAATCATGATCTCAAACGAATTCAGTCACAAAATCTCAATCAAGTTGTAATTTCACAAAAAAAGATTTTTATGGACGCTAATTTCAGACTTGGGTTCTTACTTTGAAAGCAGTTTTTTCAGGATCTATGGTACCAAACGTGCTGAAATTTTGAAATAGTGATAAGGATCATGATCAAAAACGAATTCAGTCACAAAATCTTGATAAAATTGTATTTTTAGAAAAATCATTTTTTTTATGGACGCTAATTTCAGACTTGGGTTCTTACTTTGGAAGCAGTTTTTTCAGGATCTATGGGACCAAACGTGCTGAAATTGTGGATTAGTGATAAGAATCATGATCTCAAACGAATTCAGTCACAAAATCTCAATCAAGTTGTAATTTCACAAAAAAAGATTTTTATGGACGCTAATTTCAGACTTGGGTTCGAACTTTGGAAGCACATTTTGCAGGCTATATGATACATATCTGGCTGAAATTTCGGAATAGTGATAAGAATCATGATCAAAAACGAATTCAGTCAAATCTGGATAAAATTGTATTTTAAGAAAAATCATTATTTTTAGGGACGCTAATTTCAGACTTGGGTTCTTACTTTGGAAGCAGTTTTTTCAGGATCTATGGAACCAAACGGGCTGAAATTTTGAAATAGTGATAAGGATCATGATCAAAAACAAATTCAGTCACAAAATCTAAATTGAGTTGTATTTTTAGAAAAATCATGATTTTTATGGACGCTAATTTCAGACTTGGGTTCTTACTTTGGAAGCAGTTTTTTCCGGAACTATGGTACCAAACGTGCTGATATTTTGGATTAGTGAAAAGAATCATGATCAAAAACGAATTCAGTCAAATCTGGATAAAATTATATTTTTAGAAAAATCATTATTTTTATGGACGCATATTTCAGACTTGGGTTCTTACTTTGAATGCAGTTTTTTCCGGATCTATGGTACCAAACGTGCTGAAATTTTGGATTAGTGATAAGAATCGTGATCTCAAACGGATTCAGACACAAAATCTCAATCAAGTTGTAATTTAACAAAAAAAGATTTTTATGGACGCTTATTTCAGACTTGGGTTCGAACTTTGGAAGCACATTTTGCAGGCTTTATGATACATATCTGGCTGAAATTTCGGAATAGTGATAAGAATCATGATCAAAAACGAATTCAGTCATAAAATCTGCATAAAGTTGTATTTTTAGAAAAATTATTTTTTTTATGGACGCTAATTTCAGACTTGGGTTCTTACTTTGGAAGCAGTTTTTTCCGGATCTATGGAACCAAACGTGCTGAAATTGATCAAAAACAAATTCAGTCAAATCTGGATAAAATTGTATTTTTAGAAATATCATTATTTTTATGGACGCTTATTTCAGACTTGGGTTCTTACTTTGGAAGCAGTTTTTTCAGGATCTATGGTACCAAACGGGCTGAAATTATGGTACCAACGGGTTGAAACTGGTGAAATCATGATCAAAAACGAATTCAGTCACCAACTCTGGATATAGTTGTATTTTTAGAAAAATCATGATTTTTTCGGACGCTTATTTCAGGCTTGGGTTCGAACTTTGGAAGCAGTTTTTTCAGGATCTATGGTACCAAACGTGCTCAAATTTTGGAATAGTGATAAGAATCATGATCTAAAACGATTTCAGTCACAAAATCTCAATTAAAATCTATTTTAACAAAAAAAAATATTTTTATGGACGCTTATTTCAGACTTGGGTTCGAACTTTGGAAGCACATTTTCCAAGCTATATGATACATATCTGGCTGAAATGTCCGAATAGTGATAAGAATCATGATCAAAAACGAATTCAGTAAAATCTGGATAAAATTTTTTTTTTAGAAAAATCATTATTTTTATGGACGCTAATTTCAGACTTGGGTTCTTACTTTGGAAGCAGTTTTTTCAGGATCTATGGTACCAAACGGGCTGAATTTTTGAAATAGTGATAAGGATCATGATCAAAAACAAATTCAGTCACAAAATCTGAATTAAGTTGTATTTTTAGAAAAAGCATGATTTTTATGGACGCTAATTTCAGACTTGGGTTCTTACTTTGGAAGCAGTTTTTTCCGGATCTATGGGGTACCAAACGTGCTGAAATTTTGGATTAGTGAAAAGAATCATGATCAAAAACGAATTCAGTCAAATCTGGATAAAATTGTATTTTTAGAAAAATCATTATTTTTATGGACGCTTATTTCAGACTTGGGTTCTTACTTTGAAAGCAGTTTTTTCAGGATCTATGGTACCAAACGGGCTGAAATTTTGAAATAGTGATAAGGATCATGATCAAAAACGAATTCAGTCACAAAATCTTGATAAAATTGTATTTTTAGAAAAATCATTTTTTTTATGGACGCTAATTTCAGACTTGAGTTCTTACTTTGGAAGCAGTTTTTTCAGGATCTATGGTACCAAACGTGCTGAAATTTTGAAATAGTGATAAGAATAATGATCTCAAACGAATTCAGTCACAAAATCTCAATCAAAATGTAATTTAACAAAAAAAGATTTTAATGGACGCTAATTTCAGACTTGGGTTCGAACTTTGGAAGCACATTTTGCAGCCTATATGATACATATCTGGCTGAAATTTCGGAATAGTGATAAGAATCATGATCATAAACGAATTCAGTCATAAAATCTGCATAAAGTTGTATTTTTAGAAAAATTATTTTTTTTATGGACGCTAATTTCAGACTTGGGTTCTTACTTTGGAAGCAGTTTTTTCCGGATCTATGGAACCAAACGTGCTGAAATTGATCAAAAACAAATTCAGTCAAATCTGGATAAAATTGTATTTTTAGAAATATCATTATTTTTATGGACGCTTATTTCAGACTTGGGTTCTTACTTTGGAAGCAGTTTTTTCAGGATCTATGGTACCAAACGGGCTGAAATTATGGTACCAACGGGTTGAAACTGGTGAAATCATGATAAAAAACGAATTCAGTCACCAACTCTGGATATAGTTGTATTTTTAGAAAAATCATGATTTTTTCGGACGCTTATTTCAGGCTTGGGTTCGAACTTTGGAAGCAGTTTTTTCAGGATCTATGGTACCAAACGTGCTCAAATTTTGGAATAGTGATAAGAATCATGATCTAAAACGATCTCAGTCACAAAATCTCAATTAAGTTCTATTTTAACAAAAAAAAATATTTTTATGGACGCTTATTTCAGACTTGGGTTCGAACTTTGGAAGCACATTTTCCAAGCTATATGATACATATCTGGCTGAAATGTCCGAATAGTGATAAGAATCATGATCAAAAACGAATTCAGTAAAATCTGGATAAAATTTTTTTTTTAGAAAAATCATTATTTTTATGGACGCTAATTTCAGACTTGGGTTCTTACTTTGGAAGCAGTTTTTTCCGGATCTATGGAACCAAACGTGCTGAAATTGATCAAAAACAAATTCAGTCAAATCTGGATAAAATTGTATTTTTAGAAAAATCATTATTTTTATGGACGCTTATTTCAGACTTGGGTTCTTACTTTGAAAGCAGTTTTTTCAGGATCTATGGTACCAAACGGGCTGAAATTTTGAAATAGTGATAAGGATCATGATCAAAAACGAATTCAGTCACAAAATCTTGATAAAATTGTATTTTTAGAAAAATCATTTTTTTTATGGACGCTAATTTCAGACTTGGGTTCTTACTTTGGAAGCAGTTTTTTCAGGATCTATGGTACCAAACGTGCTGAAATTTTGGATTAGTGAAAAGAATCATGATCTCAAACGAATTCAGTCACAAAATCTCAATCAAGTTGTATTTTAACAAAAAAAATATTTTCATGGACGATAACTTCAGACTTGGGTTCGAACTTTAGAAGCAGTTTTTTCAAGCTCTGTAGTACCGAACGGGCTGAAATTTTTGAATAGTGATAAAAATCATGATCTCAAACGAATTCAGTCACAAAATCTCAATCAAGTTGTAATTTAACAAAAAAAGATTTTAATGGACGCTAATTTCAGACTTGGGTTCGAACTTTGGAAGCACATTTTGCAGCCTATATGATACATATCTGGCTGAAATTTCGGAATAGTGATAAGAATCATGATCAAAAACGAATTCAGTCATAAAATCTGCATAAAGTTGTATTTTTAGAAAAATTATTTTTTTTATGGACGCTAATTTCAGACTTGGGTTCTTACTTTGGAAGCAGTTTTTTCCGGATCTATGGAACCAAACGTGCTGAAATTGATCAAAAACAAATTCAGTCAAATCTGGATAAAATTGTATTTTTAGAAAAATCATTATTTTTATGGACGCTTATTTCAGACTTGGGTTCTTACTTTGAAAGCAGTTTTTTCAGGATCTATGGTACCAAACGGGCTGAAATTTTGAAATAGTGATAAGGATCATGATCAAAAATGAATTCAGTCACAAAATCTTGATAAAATTGTATTTTTAGAAAAATCATTTTTTTTATGGACGCTAATTTCAGACTTGAGTTCTTACTTTGGAAGCAGTTTTTTCAGGATCAATGGTACCAAACGTGCTGAAATTTTGGATTAGTGAAAAGAATCATGATCAAAAACGAATTCAGTCAAATCTGAATAAAATTGTATTTTTAGAAAAATCATTATTTTTATGGACGCTTATTTCAGACTTGGGGTCTTACTTTGAAAGCAGTTTTTTCAGGATCTATGGTACCAAACGGGCTGAAATTTTGAAATAGTGATAAGAATAATGATCTCAAACGAATTCAGTCACAAAATCTCAATCAAGTTATAATTTAACAAAAAAAGATTTTAATGGACGCTAATTTCAGACTTGGGTTCGAACTTTGGAAGCACATTTTGCAGCCTATATGATACATATCTGGCTGAAATTTCGGAATAGTGATAAGAATCATGATCAAAAACGAATTCAGTCAAATCTGGATAAAATTATTTTTTTAGAAAAATCATTATTTTTATGGACGCTAATTTCAGACTTGGGTTCTTACTTTGGAAGCAGTTTTTTCAGGATCTATGGTACCAAACGGGCTGAATTTTTGAAATAGTGATAAGGATCATGATCAAAAACAAATTCAGTCACAAAATCTGAATTAAGTTGTATTTTTAGAAAAAGCATGATTTTTATGGACGCTAATTTCAGACTTGGGTTCTTACTTTGGAAGCAGTTTTTTCCGGATCTATGGGGTACCAAACGTGCTGAAATTTTGGATTAGTGAAAAGAATCATGATCAAAAACGAATTCAGTCAAATCTGAATAAAATTGTATTTTTAGAAAAATCATTATTTTTATGGACGCTTATTTCAGACTTGGGGTCTTACTTTGAAAGCAGTTTTTTCAGGATCTATGGTACCAAACGGGCTGAAAATTTGAAATAGTGATAAAGATCATGATCAAAAACGAATTCAGTCACAAAATCTTGATAAAATTGTATTTTTAGAAAAATCATTTTTTTTATGGACGCTTATTTCAGACTTGGGTTCTTACTTTGGAAGCAGTTTTTTCAGGATCTATGGGACCAAACGTGCTGAAATTTTGAAATAGTGATAAGAATAATGATCTCAAACGAATTCAGTCACAAAATCTCAATCAAACTGTAATTTAACAAAAAAAGATTTTATTGGACGCTAATTTCAGACTTGGGTTCGAACTTTGGAAGCACATTTTGCAGGCTATATGATACATATCTGGCTGAAATTTCGGAATAGTGATAAGAATCATGATCAAAAACGAATTCAGTCAAATCTGGATAAAATTATATTTTTAGAAAAATCATTATTTTAATGAACGCTAATTTCAGACTTGGGTTTGTTCTTTGGAAGCAGTTTTTTCAGGCTCTATGCGACTAAACGGGCTGAAATTATGATATAGTGATAAGAATCATGATCACAAACGAATTCAGTCACAAAATCTCAATCAAGTTGTATTTTAACAAAAAAAATATTTTTATGGACGCTAAATTCAGACCTGAGTTCGAACTTTATAAGCAGTTTTTTTAAGCTCTGTGGTACCAAACGGGCTGAAATAATGATAAGAATCATGATCAAAAACGAATTCAGTCACAAAATCTGCATAAAGTTTGATTTTTAGAAAAATTATTATTTCTATGGACGCTAATTACAGACTTGGGTTCTTACTTTGGAAGAAGTTTTTTCAAGATCTATGGTACCAAACGTGCTGAAATTTTGGAATAGTGATGAGAATCATGTTCAAAAACAAATTCATTCACAAAATCTGCATTAAGTTGTATTTTAGAAAAATCATAATATTTATGGACGCTAATTTCAGACTTGGGTTCTTACTTTGGAAGCAGTTTTTTCAGGATCTATGGGACCAAACGTGCTGAAATTGTGGATTAGTGATAAGAATCATGATCTCAAACGAATTCAGTCACAAAATCTCAATCAAGTTGTAATTTCACAAAAAAAGATTTTTATGGACGCTAATTTCAGACTTGGGTTCGAACTTTGGAAGCACATTTTGCAGGCTATATGATACATATCTGGCTGAAATTTCGGAATAGTGATAAGAATCATGATCAAAAACGAATTCAGTCAAATCTGGATAAAATTTTATTTTTAGAAAAATCATTATTTTTATGGACGCTAATTTCAGACTTGGGTTCTTACTTTGGAAGCAGTTTTTTCAGGATCTATGGAACCAAACGGCCTGAAATTTTGAAATAGTGATAAGGATCATGATCAAAAACAAATTCAGTCACAAAATCTAAATTTAGTTGTATTTTTAGAAAAATCATGATTTTTATGGACGCTAATTTCAGACTTGGGTTCTTACTTTGGAAGCAGTTTTTTCAGGATCTATGGTATCAAACGTGCTGAAATTTTGGATTAGTGATAAGAATCATGATCAAAAACGAATTCAGTCAAATCTGGATAAAATATTAATTTAAGAAAAATCATGATTTTTATGGACGCTTATTTCAGACTTGGGTTCTTACTTTGAAAGCAGTTTTTTCAGGATCTATGGTACCAAACGTGCTGAAATTATGGATTAGTGATAAGAATCATGATCTCAAACGAATTCACTCACAAAATCTCAATCAAGTTGTATTTTAACAAAAAAAATATTTTTATGGACGATAACTTCAGACTTGGGTTCGAACTTTAGAAGCAGTTTTTTCAAGCTCTGTTGTACCGAACGGGCTGAAATTTTTGAATAGTGATAAGAATCATGATCACAAACGAAATCAGTAACAAAATCTGCATAAAGTTGTAGTTTTTGAAAAATCATGATTTTTATCGACGCTAATTTCTGACTTGGGTTCGAACTTTGGAAGCACATTTTGCAGGCTATATGATACATAACGGTCTGAAATTTTGGAATAGTGATAAGAATCATGATCATAAACGAATTCAGTCACAAAATCTGCATCAAGTTGTATTTTTAGAAAAATCATGATTATTATGGACGCTAATTACAGACTTGGGTTCTTACTTTGGAAGCAGTTTTTTCAGGATCTATGGTACCAAACGTGCTGAAATTTTGGATTAGTGATAAGAATCATGATCAAAAACGAATTCAGTCAAATCTGGATAAAATTGTATTTTTAGAAAAATCATTATTTTTATGGACGCTAATTTCAGACTTGGGTTCTTACTTTGGAAGCAGTTTTTTCCGGAACTATGGTACCAAACGTGCTGATATTTTGGATTAGTGAAAAGAATCATGATCAAAAACGAATTCAGTCAAATCTGGATAAAATTGTTTTTTTAGAAAAATCATTATTTTTATGGACGCATATTTCAGACTTGGGTTCTTACTTTGAATGCAGTTTTTTCCGGATCTATGGTACCAAACGTGCTGAAATTTTGGATTAGTGATAAGAATCATGATTTCAAACGAATTCAGTCACAAAATTTCAATCAAGTTGTATTTTAACAAAAAAAATATTTTCATGGACGATAATTTCAGACTTGGGTTCGAACTATAGAAGCAGTTTTTTCAAGCTCTGTTGTACCGAACGGGCTGAAATTTTTGAATAGTGATAAAAATCATGATCACAAACGAATTCAGTCACAAAATCTGCATAAAGTTGTAGTTTTTGAAAAATCATGATTTTTATCGATGCTAATTTCTGACTTGGGTTCTCACTTTGGAAGCAGATTTTTCCGGATCTATGGGACCAAACGTGCTGAAATTTTGGATTAGTGAAAAGAATCATGATCAAAAACGAATTCAGTCACAAAATCTGCATAAAGTTGTATTTTTAGAAAAATCATAATTTTTATGGACGCTAATTTCAGACTTAAGTTCTTACTTTGGAAGCAGTTTTTTCCGGATCTATGGTACCAAACGGGCTGAAATTTTGAAATAGTGATAAGGATCATGATCAAAAACAAATTCAGTCACAAAATCTAAATTTAGTTGTATTTTTAGAAAAATCATGATTTTTATGGACGCTAATTTCAGACTTGGGTTCTTACTTTGGAAGCAGTTTTTTCCGGAACTATGGTACCAAACGTGCTGATATTTTGGATTAGTGAAAAGAATCATGATCAAAAACGAATTCAGTCAAATCTGGATAAAATTGTTTTTTTAGAAAAATCATTATTTTTATGGACGCATATTTCAGACTTGGGTTCTTACTTTGAATGCAGTTTTTTCCGGATCTATGGTACCAAACGTGCTGAAATTTTGGATTAGTGATAAGAATCATGATCTCAAACGAATTCAGTCACAAAATTTCAATCAAGTTGTATTTTAAAAAAAAATTTTTTTTCATGGACGATAATTTCAGACTTGGGTTCGAACTTTAGAAGCAGTTTTTTCAAGCTCTGTTGTACCGAACGGGCTGAAATTTTTGAATAGTGATAAGAATCATGATCACAAACGAAATCAGTAACAAAATCTGCATAAAGTTGTAGTTTTTGAAAAATCATGATTTTTATCGATGCTAATTTCTGACATGGGTTCTCACTTTGGAAGCAGATTTTTCCGGATCTATGGTACCAAACGTGCTGAAATTTTGGATTAGTGAAAAGAATCATGATCAAAAACGAATTCAGTCACAAAATCTGCATAAAGTTGTATTTTTAGAAAAATCATAATTTTTATGGACGCTAATTTCAGACTTAAGTTCTTACTTTGGAAGCAGTTTTTTCCGGATCTATGGTACCAAACGTGCTGAAATTTTGGATAAGTGATAAGAATCATGATCTCAAACGAATTCAGTCACAAAATCTCAATCAAGTTGTATTTTAACAAAAAAAATATTTTCATGGACGATAACTTCAGACTTGGGTTCGAACTTTAGAAGCAGTTTTTTCAAGCTCTGTTGTACCGAACGGGCTGAAATTTTTGAATAGTGATAAAAATCATGATCACAAACGAATTCAGTCACAAAATCTGCATAAAGTTGTAGTTTTTGAAAAATCATGATTTTTATCGACGCTAATTTCTGACTTGGGTTCGAACTTTGGAAGCACATTTTGCAGGTTATATGATACATAACGGTCTGAAATTTTGGAATATGGGATAAGAATCATGATCAAAAACGAATTTCGTCACAAAATCTGCATCAAGTTGTATTTTTAGAAAAATCATGATTTTTATGGACGCTAATTACAGACTTGGGTTCTTACTTTGAAAGCAGTTTTTTCCGGATCTATGGTACCAAACGTGCTGATATTTTGGATTAGTGATAAGAATCATGATCTCAAACGAATTCAGTCACAAAATCTTGATAAAATTGTATTTTTAGAAAAATCATTATTTTTATGGACGCTAATTTCAGACTCGGGTTCGAACTTTGGAAGCACATTTTGCAGGCTATATGATACATATCTGGCTGAAATTTCGGAATAGTGATAAGAATCATGATCAAAAACGAATTCAGTCAAATCTGGATAAAATTGTATTTTTAGAAAAATCATTATTTTTATGGACGCTAATTTCAGACTTGGGTTCTTACTTTGGACGCAGTTTTTTCAGGATCTATGGTACCAAACGGGCTGAAATTTTGAAATAAAGATAAGGATCATGATCAAAAACAAATTCAGTCACAAAATCAGCATAAAGTTGTATATTTAGAAAAATCATTATTTTTATGGACGCTAATTTCAGACTTGGGTTCTTACTTTGGAAGCAGTTTTTTCAGGATCTATGGTACCAAACGTGCTGAAATCATGGATTAGTGATAAGAATCATGATCTCAAACGAATTCAGTCACAAAATCTCAATCAAGTTGTATTTTAACAAAAAAAATATTTTTATGGACGATAACTTCAGACTTGGGTTCGAATTTTAGAAGCAGTTTTTTCTAGCTCTGTTGTACCGAACGGGCTGAAATTTTTGAATAGTGATAAAAATCATGATCCCAAACGAATTCAGTCACAAAATCTGCATAATGTTGTAGTTTTTGAAAAATCATGATTTTTATCGACGCTAATTTCTGAATTGGGTTTGAACTTTGGAAGCACATTTCGCAGGCTATAAGATACATAACGGTCTGAAATTTTGGAATAGTGATAAGAATCATGATCAAAAACGAATTCAGTCACAAAATCAGCAAAAAGTTGTATATTTAGAAAAATCATTATTTTTATGGACGCTAATTTCAGACTTGGGTTCTTACTTTGGAAGCAGTTTTTTCAGGATCTATGGTACCAAACGTGCTGAAATTATGGATTAGTGATAAGAATCATGATCTCAAACGAATTCACTCACAAAATCTCAATCAAGTTGTATTTGAACAAAAAAAATATTTTTATGGACGATAACTTCAGACTTGGGTTCGAACTCTAAAGTTCTAGAAGCAGTTTTTTCAAGCTCTGTTGTACCGAACGGGCTGAAATTTTTGGATAGTGATAAGAATCATGATCACAAACGAAATCAGTCACAAATTCTGCATAAAATTGTAGTTTATGAAAAATCATGATTTTTATCGACGCTAATTTCTGACTTGGGTTCGAACTTTGGAAGCACATTTTGCAGGCTATATGATACATAACGGTCTGAAATCTTGGAATAGTGATAAGAATCATGATCAAAAACGAATTCAGTCAGAAAATCTGCATCAAGTTGTATTTTTAGAAAAATCATTATTTTTATGGACGCTAATTACAGACTTGGGTTCTTACTTTGGAAGCAGTTTTTTCAGGATCTATGGTACCAAACGTGCTGAAATTTTGGATTAGTGATAAGAATCATGATCAAAAACGAATTCAGTCAAATCTGGATAAAATTGTATTTTTAGAAAAATCATTATTTTTATGGACGCTAATTTCAGACTTGGGTTCTTACGTTGGAAGCAGTTTTTTCAGGATCTATGGTACCAAACGGGCTGAAATTTTGAAATAGTGATAAGGATCATGATCAAAAACAAATTCAGTCACAAAATCTAAATTTAGTTGTATTTTTAGAAAAATCATGATTTTTATGGACGCTAATTTCAGACTTGGGTTCTTACTTTGGAAG
Source organism: Hesperophylax consimilis (assembly GCF_061612785.1). Classification (NCBI taxonomy): domain Eukaryota; kingdom Metazoa; phylum Arthropoda; class Insecta; order Trichoptera; family Limnephilidae; genus Hesperophylax; species Hesperophylax consimilis. Next base: position 16,755,985 of record NC_142857.1, read on the forward strand.
CAGTTTTTTCCGGATCTATGGTACCAAACGTGCTGATATTTTGGATTAGTGAAAAGAATCATGATCAAAAACGAATTCAGTCAAATCAAGATAAAATTGTATTTTTAGAAAAATCATTATTTTTATGGACGCTTATTTCAGACTTGGGTTCTTATTTTGAAAGCAGTTTTTTCCGGATCTATGGTACCAAACGTGCTGAAATTTTGGATTAGTGATAAAAATCATGATCTCAAACGAATTCAGTCACAAAATTTCAATTAAGTTGTATTTTAACAAAAAAAATATTTTCATGGACGATAATTTCAGACTTGGGTTCGAACTTTAGAAGCAGTTTTTTCAAGCTCTGTTGTACCGAACGGGCTGAAATTTTTGAATAGTGATAAAAATCATGATCACAAACGAATTCAGTCACAAAATCTGCATAAAGTTGTAGTTTTTGAAAAATCATGATTTATATCGACGCTAATTTCTGACTTGGGTTCTTACTTTGGAAGCAGTTTTTTCCGGATCTATGGTACCAAACGTGCTGAAATTTTGGATTAGTGATAAGAATCATGATCTTAAACGAATTCAGTCACAAAATCTCAATCAAGTTGTAATTTAACAAAAAAAGATTTTTATGCACGCTAATTTCAGACTTGGGTTCGAACTTTGGAAGCACATTTTGCAGGCTATATGATACATATCTGGCTGAAATTTCGGAATAGTGATAAGAATCATGATCAAAAACGAATTCAGTCACAAAATCTGCATAAAGTTGTATTTTTAGAAAAATCATAATTTTTATGGACGCTAATTTCAGACTTGGGTTCTTACTTTGGAAGCAGTTTTTTCCGGATCAATGGTACCAAACGTGCTGAAATTTTGGATTAGTGAAAAGAATCATGATCAAAAACAAATTCAGTCAAATCTGGATAAAATTGTATTTTTAGAAAAATCATTATTTTTATGGACGCTTATTTCAGACTTGGGTTCTTACTTTGAAAGCAGTTTTTTCAGGATCTATGGTACCAAACGGGCTGAAATTTTGAAATAGTGATAAGGATCATGATCAAAAACAAATTCAGTCACAAAATCTAAATTTAGTTGTATTTTTAGAAAAATCATGATTTTTATGGACGCTTATTTCAGACTTGGGTTCTTACTTTGGAAGCAGTTTTTTCCGGATCTATGGTACCAAACGTGCTGAAATTTTGGATTAGTGATAAGAATCATGATCTCAAACGAATTCAGTCACAAAATCTCAATCAAGTTGTATTTTAACAAAAAAAATATTTTCATGGACGATAACTTCAGACTTGGGTTCGAACTTTAGAAGCAGTTTTTTCAAGCTGTGTTGTACCGAACGGGCTGAAATTTTTGAATAGTGATAAAAATCATGATCACAAACGAATTCAGTCACAAAATCTGCATAAAGTTGTAGTTTTTGAAAAATCATGATTTTTATCGACGCTAATTTCTGACTTGGGTTTGAACTTTGGAAGCACATTTCGCAGGCTATATGATACATAACGGTCTGAAATTTTGGAATAGTGATAAGAATCATGATCAAAAACGAATTCAGTCAAATCTGGATAAAATTGTATTTTTAGAAAAATCATTATTTTTATGGACGCTAATTTCAGACTTGGGTTCTTACTTTGGAAGCAGTTTTTTCAGGATCTATGGTACCAAACGGGCTGAAATTTTGAAATAGTGATAAGGATCATGATTTAAAACAAATTCAGTCACAAAATCTAAATTTAGTTGTATTTTTAGAAAAATCATGATTTTTATGGACGCTAATTTAAGTCTTGGGTTCTTACTTTGGAAGCAGTTTTTTCCGGATCTATGGGGTACCAAACGTGCTGAAATGTTGGATTAGTGAAAAGAATCATGATCAAAAACGAATTCAGTCAACTTTGGATAAAATTGTATTTTTAGAAAAATCATTATTTTTCTGGACGCTTATTTCAGACTTGGGTTCTTACTTTGAAAGCAGTTTTTTCAGGATCTATGGTACCAAACAGGCTGAAATTTTGAAATAGTGATAAGGATCATGATCAAAAACAAATTCAGTCACAAAATCTAAATTTAGTTGTATTTTTAGAAAAATCATGATTTTTATGGACGCTTATTTCAGACTTGGGTTCTTACTTTGGAAGCAGTTTTTTCCGGATCTATGGTACCAAACGTGCTGAAATTTTGGATTAGTGATAAGAATCATGATCTCAAACGAATTCAGTCACAAAATCTCAATCAAGTTGTATTTTAACAAAAAAAATATTTTCATGGACGATAACTTCAGACTTGGGTTCGAACTTTAGAAGCAGTTTTTTCAAGCTGTGTTGTACCGAACGGGCTGAAATTTTTGAATAGTGATAAAAATCATGATCACAAACGAATTCAGTCACAAAATCTGCATAAAGTTGTAGTTTTTGAAAAATCATGATTTTTATCGACGCTAATTTCTGACTTGGGTTTGAACTTTGGAAGCACATTTCGCAGGCTATATGATACATAACGGTCTGAAATTTTGGAATAGTGATAAGAATCATGATCAAAAACGAATTCAGTCAAATCTGGATAAAATTGTATTTTTAGAAAAATCATTATTTTTATGGACGCTAATTTCAGACTTGGGTTCTTACTTTGGAAGCAGTTTTTTCAGGATCTATGGTACCAAACGGGCTGAAATTTTGAAATAGTGATAAGGATCATGATTTAAAACAAATTCAGTCACAAAATCTAAATTTAGTTGTATTTTTAGAAAAATCATGATTTTTATGGACGCTAATTTAAGTCTTGGGTTCTTACTTTGGAAGCAGTTTTTTCCGGATCTATGGGGTACCAAACGTGCTGAAATGTTGGATTAGTGAAAAGAATCATGATCAAAAACGAATTCAGTCAACTTTGGATAAAATTGTATTTTTAGAAAAATCATTATTTTTCTGGACGCTTATTTCAGACTTGGGTTCTTACTTTGAAAGCAGTTTTTTCAGGATCTATGGTACCAAACAGGCTGAAATTTTGAAATAGTGATAAGGATCCTGATCAAAAACGAATTAAGTCACAAAATCTTGATAAAATTGTATTTTTAGAAAAAATTTTTTTTTTTTTATGGACGCTAATTTCAGACTTGGGTTCTTACTTTGGAAGCAGTTTTTTCAGGATCTATGGTACCAAACGTGCTGAAATTTTGGATAAGTGATAAGAATCATGATCTTAAACGAATTCAGTCACAAAATCTCAATCAAGTTGTAATTTAACAAAAAAAGATTTTTATGCACGTTAATTTGAGACATGGGTTCGAACTTTGGAAGCACATTTTGCAGGCTATATGATACATATCTGGCTGAAATTTCGGAATAGTGATAAGAATCATGATCAAAAACGAATTCAGTCAAATCTGGATAAAATTATATTTTTAGAAAAATCATTATTTTTATGGACGCTAATTTCAGACTTGGGTTCTAACTTTGGAAGCAATTTTTTCAGGATCTATGGTACCAAACGGGCTGAAATTTTGAAATAGTGATAAGGATCATGATCAAAAACAAATTCAGTCACAAATTCTTAATTTAGTTGTATTTTTAGAAAAATCATGATTTTTATGGACGCTAATTTCAGACTTGGGTTCTTACTTTGGAAGCAGTTTTTTCCGGATCTATGGTACCAAACGTGCTGAAATTTTGGATTAGTGAAAAGAATCATGATCAAAAACAAATTCAGTCAAATCTGGATAAAATTGTATTTTTAGAAAAATCATTATTTTTATGGACGCTTATTTCAGACTTGGGTTCTTACTTTGAAAGCAGTTTTTTCAGGATCTATGGTACCAAACGTGCTGAAATTTTGGATTAGTGAAAAGAATCATGATCAAAAACAAATTCAGTCAAATCTGGATAAAATTGTATTTTTAGAAAAATCATTATTTTTATGGACGCTTATTTCAGACTTGGGTTCTTACTTTGAAAGCAGTTTTTTCAGGATCTATGGTACCAAACGGGCTGAAATTTTGAAATAGTGATAAGGATCATTATCAAAAACGAATTCAGTCACAAAATCTTGATAAAATTGTATTTTTAGAAAAATCATTTTTTTTATGGACGCTAATTTCAGACTTGGGTTCTTACTTTGGAAGCAGTTTTTTCCGGATCTATGGTACCAAACGTGCTGAAATTTTGGATAAGTGATAAGAATCATGATTTCAAACGAATTCAGTCACAAAATCTCAATCAAGTTGTATTTTAACAAAAAAAATATTTTCATGGACGATAACTTCAGACTTGGGTTCGAACTTTAGAAGCAGTTTTTTCAAGCTCTGTTGTACCGAACGGGCTGAAATTTTTGAATAGTGATAAAAATCATGATCACAAACGAATTCAGTCACAAAATCTGCATAAAGTTGTAGTTTTTGAAAAATCATGATTTTTATCGACGCTAATTTCTGACTTGGGTTCGAACTTTGGAAGCACATTTTGCAGGTTATATGATACATAACGGTCTGAAATTTTGGAATAGTGATAAGAATCATGATCAAAAACGAATTTCGTCACAAAATCTGCATCAAGTTGTATTTTTAGAAAAATCATGATTTTTATGGACGCTAATTACAGACTTGGGTTCTTACTTTGGAAGCAGTTTTTTCTGGATCTATGGTACCAAACGTGCTGATATTTTGGATTAGTGATAAGAATCATGATCTCAAACGAATTCAGTCACAAAATCTTGATAAAATTGTATTTTTAGAAAAATCATTATTTTCATGGACGCTAATTTCAGACTTGGGTTCGAACTTTGGAAGCACATTTTGCAGGCTATATGATACATATCTGGCTGAAATTTCGGAATAGTGATAAGAATCATGATCAAAAACGAATTCAGTCAAATCTGGATAAAATTGTATTTTTAGAAAAATCATTATTTTTATGGACGCTAATTTCAGACTTAGGTTCTTACTTTGGACGCAGTTTTTTCAGGATCTATGGTACCAAACGGGCTGAAATTTTGAAATAGTGATAAGGATCATGATCAAAAACAAATTCAGTCACAAAATCTAAATTTAGTTGTATTTTTAGAAAAATCATGATTTTTATGGACGCTAATTTCAGACTTGGGTTCTTACTTTGGAAGCAGTTTTTTCCGGATCTATGGTACCAAACGTGCTGAAATTTTGGATTAGTGATAAGAATCATGATCAAAAACAAATTCAGTCAAATCTGGATAAAATTGTATCTTTAGAAAAATCATTATTTTTATGAACGCTTATTTCAGACTTGGGTTCTTACCTTGAAAGCAGTTTTTTCAGGATCTATGGTACCAAACGGGCTGAAATTTTGAAATAGTGATAAGGATCATTATCAAAAACGAATTCAGTCACAAAATCTTGATAAAATTGTATTTTTAGAAAAATCATTTTTTTTATGGACGCTAATTTCAGACTTGGGTTCTTACTTTGGAAGCAGTTTTTTCAGGATCTATGGTACCAAACGTGCTGAAATTTTGGATTAGTGAAAAGAATCATGATCTCAAACGAATTCAGTCACAAAATCTCAATCAAGTTGTATTTTAACAAAAAAAATATTTTCATGGACGATAACTTCAGACTTGGGTTCGAACTTTAGAAGCAGTTTTTTCAAGCTCTGTAGTACCGAACGGGCTGAAATTTTTGAATAGTGATAAAAATCATGATCACAAACGAATTCAGTCACAAAATCTGCATAAAGTTGTAGTTTTTGAAAAATCATGATTTTTATCGACGCTAATTTCTGACTTGGGTTCGAACTTTGGAAGCACATTTCGCAGGCTATATGATACATAACGGTCTGAAATTTTGGAATAGTGATAAGAATCATGATAAAAAACGAATTCAGTCACAAAATCTGCATAAAGTTGTATTTTTAGAAAAATCATGATTTTTATGGACGCTAATTACAGACTCGGGTTCTTACTTTGGAAGCAGTTTTTTCAGGATCTATGGTACCAAACGTGCTGAAATTTTGGATTAGTGATAAGAATTATGATCAAAAACAAATTCAGTCAAATCTGGATAAAATTGTATCTTTAGAAAAATCATTATTTTTATGAACGCTTATTTCAGACTTGGGTTCTTACTTTGAAAGCAGTTTTTTCAGGATCTATGGTACCAAACGGGCTGAAATTTTGAAATAGTGATAAGGATCATTATCAAAAACGAATTCAGTCACAAAATCTTGATAAAATTGTATTTTTAGAAAAATCATTTTTTTTATGGACGCTAATTTCCGACTTGGGTTCTTACTTTGGAAGCAGTTTTTTCAGGATCTATGGTACCAAACGTGCTGAAATTTTGGATTAGTGAAAAGAATCATGATCTCAAACGAATTCAGTCACAAAATCTCAATCAAGTTGTATTTTAACAAAAAAAATATTTTCATGGACGATTACTTCAGACTTGGGTTCGAACTTTAGAAGCAGTTTTTTCAAGCTCTGTAGTACCGAACGGGCTGAAATTTTTGAATAGTGATAAAAATCATGATCACAAACGAATTCAGTCACAAAATCTGCATAAAGTTGTAGTTTTTGAAAAATCATGATTTTTATCGACGCTAATTTCTGACTTGGGTTCGAACTTTGGAAGCACATTTCGCAGGCTATATGATACATAACGGTCTGAAATTTTGGAATAGTGGTAAGAATCATGATCAAAAACGAATTCAGTCACAAAATCTGCATAAAGTTGTATTTTTAGAAAAATCATGATTTTTATGGACGCTAATTACAGACTCGGGTTCTTACTTTGGAAGCAGTTTTTTCAGGATCTATGGTACCAAACGTGCTGAAATTTTGGATTAGTGATAAGAATCATGATCAAAAACAAATTCAGTCAAATCTGGATAAAATTGTATCTTTAGAAAAATCATTATTTTTATTAACGCTTATTTCAGACTTGGGTTCTTACTTTGAAAGCAGTTTTTTCAGGATCTATGGTACCAAACGGGCTGAAATTTTGAAATAGTGATAAGGATCATTATCAAAAACGAATTCAGTCACAAAATCTTGATAAAATTGTATTTTTAGAAAAATCATTTTTTTTATGGACGCTAATTTCAGACTTGGGTTCTTACTTTGGAAGCAGTTTTTTCAGGATCTATGGTACCAAACGTGCTGAAATTTTGGATTAGTGAAAAGAATCATGATCTCAAACGAATTCAGTCACAAAATCTCAATCAAGTTGTATTTTAACAAAAAAAATATTTTCATGGACGATAACTTCAGACTTGGGTTCGAACTTTAGAAGCAGTTTTTTCAAGCTCTGTTGTACCGAACGGGCTGAAATTTTTGAATAGTGATAAGAATCATGATCACAAACGAAATCAGTCCCAAAATCTAAATTTAGTTGTATTTTTAGAAAAATCATGATTTTTTTGGACGTTTATTTCAGACTTGGGTGTGTACTTTTGAAGCAGTTTTTTCAGGCTCTATGAGACCAAACGGGCTGAAATTTTGGAAAAGTGATAGATTCGTTGTACACATTGGATTCAGTCACAAAATCTCGATCAAGTTGTATTTTAACAAAAAAATTATTTTTATGGACCCTAATTTCAGACTTGGGTTCGAACTTTAGAAGCGATTTTTTCAAGCTCTATGGTACCAAACGGGCTGAAATTTTGGATTAGTGATAAGAATCATGATCAAAAACGAATTCAGTCAAAAAATCTAGATCAAATTGTATTTTTAGAAAAATCATTATTTTTATGCACGCTTATTTCAGACTTGGGTTCCAACTTTTGGAAGCAGTTTTTTCAGGCTCTATGGGTCCAAACGGGCTGAAATTTTGGAACAGTGATAGATTCGTTGTACAAATTGGATTCAGTCACAAAATCTCGATCAAGTTGTATTTTAACAAAAAAATTATTTTTATGGACGCTAATGTCAGACTTGGGTTCGAACTTTAGAAGCAGTTTTTTCAAGCTCTGTGGTACCAAACGGGCTGAAATTGTGATAACAATAATGATCAAAAATGAATTCAGTCACAAAATCTGCATTAAGTTGTATTTTTAGAAAAATCATGATTTTTATGGACGCTAATTTCAGACTTTGGTTCTTACTTTGGAAGCAGTTTTTTCAGGATCTATTATACCAAACGTGCTGAAATTTTGGAATAGTGATAAGAATCATGATCAAAAACGAATTCAGTCACAAAATCAAGATTTAATTGTATTTTTAAAAAAATCATTATTTTTATGGACGCTAATTTCAGACATGGGTTCGAACTTTGGAAGCACATTTTGCAGGTTATATGATACATAACGAGCTTAATTTTTTGAATAATGATAAGAATCATGATCACAAACGAATTCAGTCACAAAATCTGCGTAAAGTTGTATTTTTTGAAAAATCATGATTTTTATGGACGCTAATTTCAGACTTGGGTTCTTACTTTGGAAGCAGTTTTTTCAGGATCTATGGTACCAAACGGGCTGAAATTTTGGATTAGTGATAAGAATCATGATCAAAAACGAATTCAGTCACAAAATCTGGATAAAATTGTATTTTTAGAAAAATCATGATTTTTATGGACGCTAATTTCAGACTTGGGTTCTTACTTTGGAAGCAGTTTTTTCAGGATCTATGGTATCAAACGTGCTGAAATTTTGTCATAGTGATGAGAATCATGTTCAAAAACGAATTCATTCCAAATTCTGCATAAAGTTGTATTTTTAGAAAAATCATAATTTTTATCGACGCTAATTTCTGACTTGGGTTCGAACTTTGGAAGCACATTTTGCAGGCTATATGATACATAACGGTCTGAAATTTTGGAATAGTGATAAGAATCATGATCAAAAACGAATTCAGTCTTAAAATCTGCATAAAGTTGTATTTTTAGAAAAATCATGATTTTTATGGACGCTAATTACAGACTTGGGTTCTTACTTTGGAAGCAGTTTTTTCAGGATCTATGGTACCAAACGTGCTGAAATCATAATTTTTATGGACGCTAATTTATGACTTGGGTTCGAACTTTGGAAGCAGTTTTTTCAAGATCTATGGTACCAAACGGGCTGAAATTTTGGAATAGTGATAAGAATCATGATCAAAAACGAATTCAGTCACAAAATCTGCATAAAGTTGTATTTTTAGAAAAATCATTATTTTTATGGACGCTAATTTCAGACTTGGGTTCTTACTTTGGAAGCAGTTTTTTCAGGATCTATGGTACCAAACGTGCTGAAATTTTGGATAAGTGATAAGAATCATGATTAAAAACGAATTCAGTCACAAAATCTAATTTTAGTTGTATTTTTAGAAAAATCATGATTTTTATGGACGCTAATTTCAGACTTGGGTTCTTACTTTGGAAGCAGTTTTTTCCGGATCTATGGTACCAAACGTGCTGAAATTGATCAAAAATGAATTCAGTCAAATCTGCATAAAGTTGTTCTTTTAGACAAATCATAATTTTTATGGACTCTAATTTCAGACTTGGGATAGAACTTTGGAAGCACATTTTCCAGGCTATATGATACATAACGGGCTGAAATTTTGGAATAAGGATAAAAATCATGATCAAAAACGAATTGTCTCTAAAATCTGCATAAAGTTGTATTTTTAGAAAAATCATGATTTTTATGGACGCTAATTTCAGACTTTGGTTCTTAGTTTGGAAGCAGTTTTTTCAGGATCTATGGTACCAAACGGGCTGAAATTTTGGAATAGTGACAAGAATCATGATCAAAAACGAATTCAGTCACAAAATCTGAATATAGTTATATTTTTAGAAAATTCTGATTTTTTTGGACGCTTATTTCAGACTTGGGTTTGTTCTTTGGAAGCAGTTTTTTCAGGCTCTATGGTACCAAACGGGCTTAAATTTTTGAAAAGTGATAATAATCATGATTCAGGCTCTATGGGACCAAACTGGCTGAAATTTTGGAAAAGTTATAAGAATCATGATCCAAAACGAATTTAGTCACAAAATGCAGATTTTTTTTAAGTATGCAGATAATGTTGTATTTTTAGAAAAATCATGATTTTTATGGACGCTAATTTCAGACTTGGGTTCGAACTTCATAAGCAGTTTTTTCAAGCTCTGTGGTACCAAAAGGGCTGAATCTTTTTATGGACGCTAATTTCAGACTTGGGTTCGAATTTTAGAAGCCATTATTTCAGGTTCTATGGTACCAAACGTACTTAAATTTTGGAATGTTGATAAGAATCATGGTCTCAAACGAAATTCGTCACAAAATCTGAACAAAATTGTTATTTTCGAAAAATCATCATTCCTATGGGCACTTATTTCAATCTTGGGTTCGAACCTTAGAAGTCATTTATTCAGGTTCTATGGTCTCAAACGGGCTGAAATTTTGGAATGGTGATAAGAATCATGGTCCAACACGAAATAAATATCAAAATCTACAAATGGTTTTAATTTTAGAAAAATCATTATTCTTATGGGCAATAATTTCAGAGTTGGGTTCGAACTTTAGAAGCGAAACGATAGTTTACAAGCATAACGAAATAGTGATTTCGATAAAGTAGAATAGTTTCACCATGAATGCAAAGGATCGGTCCGTCGTGCACTATAGAATTCTACGGAACCTGAAAAAATGGCATTCAAAATTCGAACCCAGTCTTGAATTTGTTTCCTTAAAATTGAGATTTTTTTTCAAAACATGCGTTTTTGCGAACACAAGTCTGAAATTTGTGCCCGTTAAATTGAAAATTTTTCCATAAATTCTTTTTTTGGTGTATATTTCTTATTCATTTCGATAAAGTAGAAAAGTCTCACCATGAATACAAAGTGTCAGTCTGTTGTGCACGATAAAACCTGAAAAAATTGCATTCAAAGTTCGAACCCAAGTCTGAAATTTGTGCCCGTTGAATTCAAATTTTTTCCAAAACTGCTTTTATTGCAGATTTTTTTAGTGATGTAGATTAACTAGAATAGTCTTACCACGAATGCAAAGTATCAGTCCGTTTTGAAACATAGAACCTGAAACCTGGCTTTCAAAGCTCGATCCCATGTCTTAAATTTGTGCCCGTTAAATAGAAAAATTTTCAAAAAATGCTTTTTTTGCATTTTTTTAGTGATTTCTATTATGTAGTAAAGTATCAGTCCAATGTGCACCATAGAATCTGAAAAAAATGGCATTTAAAGTTCGAACCCAAGTCTTGCATTTGTGCCCGTAAAATTGGATTTTTTTACCAAAATCCGTTGTTTGTAGATGTTTTTAGTGATTTCGATTAATTAGAATATTTTCACCACGAATACAAAGTATCAGTCCGTTGTGCACCATAGAACCTGAAAAAAAGGCCAATTTCGAACCAAGTCTTGAATTTGTGCATTTATGAATGCCATTTTTTCAGGTTCTATGGTGCACAACGGACTGTTATTTTGCATTCGTGGTGAAACTATTCTAATTAATCGAAATCACTAAAAAAATCTGCAAAAAAGCATTTTTGAAACAATTTTCAATTTTACTTGCACAAATTTCAGACTTGGGTTCGAACTTTGAATGCCCTTTTTTTCAGGTTCTATTTCGCATAACAGACTGAACTTTGCATTCGTGGTAAAAATTTACGACTGAATTTAAATCACTAACAAAATTTTCAAATAGTTGCATTTTATGGAAAAATTCACAACTTTACGGGCACAAAGAAAAGACTTGGGTTCGAACTTTGAAAGCCTTTTTTTCTGGTTGTATGGCGCGAACCGTTTTAAGTGTACTTATATGTTTAAAGTCAGAGGTTATTCGTTGAACGAAGCAGATTAGTTTAAGTGATTTGTTTACGATGTTATTTATGTGATCACGAAAAGAATGTTTGCAGTCAAGAGTCTAGAGTGGCCCCAAGGTTTTTGATATATGTGACAGTAGACTGACACAATTTTTTTTTTTTGGAAATGAAAGTTAAATCTTAAAAGTGGTGTATTACAAAGTGTGTTTTTTAATTAATAAACACTATTTACTTTATAATCAAACTGGTCAAGATTTTTTGTTTCTATAATAGGACAAAATTTTGCATTTATCAACATTAAGTTCCATGCAGTTTATTTTGCACTTCACTGTGTACATACAAAGTAGGAATTAATTATCATAAGAATCTTATTATCATTAGCAAAAATCCAGAAGCGTGTGTGTGAGAGAACTTTAGTGTTATCGTTAATAAAAAGGTTAAAGAGAAGCCGAGCCAAATGGGCTCCTTGGGGAACACCGGACGTTACGTCAATGTTAAAGGAGTCAAAGTTGTGTATTTTAACCCTTTGTTTTCTATCACTCAAGTAAGAGTGAAAGAATGACAACGAAGGGTTTCTAATGCCTATAGCATAAAGTTTGACAGTGAGAATCGTGTTATTAACTTTGTCAAGGGCTTTAGAGAAATCAGTGTAGAGGAAATCAACCTGAGTGTTGTCTTCTAAGGCTTTAACAATGGTATTTGTAAAGGACAGTAAATTAGTTGTTGTGGATTTCGCCGATCTAAATCCTCAATCCGAACAATTTTGAAAATAGGATTTATTTTCTTTGTGATTATCGATCCAAATATTTTTGGAATATTAGATATAATTGATATTGGTCTGTAATTACGAATATTCGAGTTATTCCCGGACTTATAAATTGGTCGAATATATTAAATTTTCAATGAATCAACAAATGTTCCAGATGAAAGTGATAAGATGTACAAAATACAAATTGGGTTTCATAATGAATATTTCCATTCTTTTAGCAAGATTTCTGGAATGCCATCAGGTCCGGTACTTTTTTATGGTTGCTTATCACTGCTCTTGAGTCCATCGCTGATCTACTAGTGCATCGGTAGTTGCATCTGTATGTCCCATTGTTATAATATCTTATGTTATTATCTCCCGATGAACTAGGACGGTGAACAAAAAATAGGTATGCCTTTCTATTTGACCATTCTATTCATTACTTTACTACAATCTATGTTTGAAAAATGCATCCATTGAAAAAAAACGTAAAACCGTAAACGCATAAGATAAATAAGATGTAGGTATATACATAAGTCAAGAATGGCGTTCAAAGTATGGTCCACTAACATCGGTTCATTGTCCGCTGTGAGATACCACGGGCTTCAGTCAGTTATGGTCGGTTACAAGATGGGCACAGATGGGTACAGGTCTCCGGCAATAACTTCAAAATGCCAACTTTCACCCTGATATAATGTACAAGTCATACTTGAAAAGCTAAGGAAAGTAATGGTATAACCTTTCGTCGGTAAATAGGGTTTTAATATAATCAGTTGTCGTGTAAATTGAATTTTTAATCTAAAAAAAACTCAAAGAGCACTTGAAGTTGGCGCGCCGGTAACCCAAATGTTCCGGGCCGTGGCGCGGCGGATGGTCATCGGCGACTCGATGAGTTCGTTTGCGGTCGGAAGGATTCGGCGATATCTACAGCCGCCACACCCCCTTTCCCACTTCCCGCATCGGGAAGAACAAGAAGAACAAGAACAAGAACAACATCTCGGAACAACATTTTTCACTGATTTTGCAAGGAATATAGACTCTTTCTAATATACCTCAATAGATAAATATAATGATTTTGCAAGTAGGTACACGCAGAAGCGTCGCCAGCATCCAATCTAAGGGGGGGCAGCTTAATATTTTTTATAGAGTTTACTGGAAAGGAACAAAGAAGTAGTCAGAATAAACTCGAAATATATTTACATATAAGCTGACGTGTATCCGGCGTTGCACGGGGTTATGAACATGGTCTTTTTATGCTGTGAAGCGGTACAAAATATTATTTTGCGTTTGGAAATTTTTTTTTGTGTATATATATATATATTTTTTTTTTTTTTTTTTTTTTGCCGGTAACCCGGGCGTTTATTGACATCAATATTTGTTTACAAATTATGTGCGCTACCCGACTCACTAGACAATTTCTGTTCTGAGCCGGGTAGCAGTATCTACTATTACATATATCAATAATAATAAAAGTGAATAAAAATACAAAGTAAATAAATAAAAATACAAAATACAGGAAAAAGAAACGTAATTAAAAAATAAAAGATTACCTAGATAAAATAATCTAAATATAAATTATTACATTCGTCATATGTAACAGTAATTGAACATTTTAATATGTCATATAAAAATTAGCATGGAAGGTTTGCGAGTAACTTGTTAATGCAATTTCTTTTTGTGTTCATTAGCCACGTATTAAAGTATTTGTATGTACATTTTCTGTTTATTTGAGTTGTATTTTGTGTTTCTTTTAAGAAAATATTGAATATGGAAGGTGCGAGGTAAGATTCATGTTTTTTAGCAAGAGTGGATTTAATTATTGGCACTTGTAAATGATTGTTAGATTTAGCTCTAGTGTTCTGGGAGTGAGATATGTGTGAAGGTGACGATTTTATGCAATTTGTATGGATAATTTTTTTTATGAATAGCTTCCTGATATCAAGTATTTTATTTTTAATTAAAATATTTTCAGTGGGATAAAGATATGGTTTTTTGAACATAGTTCTAATAAGTGCTTTATGAGCTGTATTAAGTAGCTTGATGTATGTGTCTGCGGCACCACCCCATGCCGATATACCATCAATTAAATGCTTTGACAAAGGGAAAAGTAGACATTTTTTAGTAGTTTAAGTGACATAATGTTTCTAATCGTTTTAAAAATGTGTATTTGTTTCCGGATTCTCATTGCAAGTGAAATTATGTGAAGTTCCCATTTTAGTTTGCAATCCACTGTTAAACCAAGATACTTAATATTATCCGAATGTTCAATTTTTTCGCAGTCGCAGTTTTTGGTTTGTGATGTAGTACATGGATACAGCTGTAAAAGCGGGACGGTTTTTGGTTGCCCAATATTTGTTTTACTGAATGTTAGAAATTTGGTTTTCGAGGTGTTTAAGGTAAGAAGATTTTCGTCGAGCCATTTTTTTATCTCCTTCATACCAAATTCGGCGCTCTTAAATGCCTTTTCCCAAGATTGCTCTTTAAAAAGAAGTACAGTATCATATTACCTTCATACATATTAAAAAAGACTTCGTAAATAATTTCCGCACATTAGTCCCAATTCCTAAATAATCTCGGAGATCTGTGGAACAATTCCATCCTCAACCGGAGTTCCTAAGTGACAAGAGCAGAGTGACTGGAAAATTAGTTTCAACTCTCACAAAGACACGGATAAGCGTCGCAGGCGAAATTTTTTCCATGCTATCCTCTTGGGGCAGATATGTGGTGTGGGTGAAGGGAGTAGAACATGAATTATTATATTAAAAAAAGACAAACTAATTTAATGTCAGTATCCCAACAATACTTAATAATTCCTTAATATTTTCTTAAACGGAAATATTTTTGATTTGTTTAAAACGGAAACATTTAAAACATATCAGCTTAATCGGCTAGTAGCCGAATGGGCACATGCGTCGGATTCCCACCTAGACGTCGCTTCTTCAAACCACTGCTAACTAAGTCCTCCATTATTGAACAAGCAACATTTTCCACTTACGCCTGTACCTGTCCTGTGTCCCTAATGTGTACCATTGTGCATCCCCAAAGATGACATATTATGCCTTAAGGAACGTATTTCCCTTCGAGGCCTCTGTGTGGAGTAAATATAAAAAAATAAAATTCGGTTCCTGGCCGGGGTCCACACCCAGAAGTAGTCTCAAGTCTCAAGGCCGGGGTTTGTCAGGCCTAACGGTAAGTCCGGCCCTGACCAAGATGACCGCGTTACTTCTGTTTCTGGCAATAAACACATTTACTTCATATAATTGTTAAAAAACCATACATTAATTAATAAAAAAAACCTACGTTTATTTTTTTTTAATTCTAATAATACAGTTTTATTCTTCAACTTCATAGCAACAATAAAATAATTATTAAATTTATTTGATCCATCCAGTACAACACTTACTTTACCAGTAAATTATTTTTAAAAAAACACGTTTGAATGTAAACTTGTGCATGCCGATAATGATTCAAAATGATTCGAAAATGTTGGAACACCCGTCCCCTCTTACCCCGCAGTAGTCCTACAATACAGTAAACCACTACGAGTAACACTTTGTAGGGTAAATTATAGGGAGTTTACATCTCCCGAAAATAATAATAATGTTTACCTTTCCCTACATTTATGTGAGACTGGTATTATTATAATCCAAACGCCTCGGGCGGCAATTAATTCACTCTCTCTACAGAGGTTTCAGCCGCCAGTTTAGCCCTAAATCCTCTCCAGTGTACGCGCTCTGCTTTTGTTAAAATTATTCTAACGTGAGTTTGTAAAAATAAAACTAAATTTAAAATATTGATTAAATTAAATTAAATATTATTCAATTGACCGGTCAGTGGTTGAGTGGGCATAGCGCTTGGGTCTCACCCGAGCGTCGCGTGTTCGATTCCTCGGCTGGCTAAGTCCTCCATCACAACACAAGCAACATTTTCGGCTTTCTGTGGTGGTAGTAGGAGATTTTCAAACATTGTTGGGTTATTCGTAACCTGGGAATGTTTGTCTTTCTTTTTAAAAATAAAAAAAAAAAAAAAAATATTCGAATTCTGATTTTATACACCGAGAGTAATCACGCAACCTTGGATTCTGCGAATTGGAGAACCGCAGAATCATCCAGTCAACAATCCACTTAAATTGGCAATAATTAAAAAAATATATATATATTCTACTAATGCAGGTACTGTAATGAAATATGTACGAAAAGTGGTCTCTCAACCGTCCGGAGTCAGTGAGACTATGGCAATCCCGTTGAGGTGAGTTGTGAGGCTGAGGTAGTTGGGCGGGAAAGGAGATGGGGAAGAGAACGGTGGGGAATTATCTATCTATCCAGATCTGGTCACCAAACATCCTAAATGGCTGTCTTCAGGGCTTCATCGGGGCTATTGTAAGACAATCTGTTATTGTTATAATGTGTTATTGTTAGTCACCAAAATTCAGTGTCCCCTAGTGCAACGATCGCACCAGGACAGGAGTAGTACTGCCCTGGTGCCACAATTGTATCGTATCGTAAAATAACTGTGTATGTACTTAGTACTTAGCGTAAACATGCAACAAAAAACGAAATTAAAATTTTAAAACAATTTTACGAAATCTAAGCCCTGTATGTAGCAATTACCAAATTGGCTTCCTGTGCAGGTTTATATTACAGGTAGAAATTAATGTGGTCAGTGTACTAATCTATAAACACTCGCATACAATTATTTTTAATGCTACAATAGGTCAGCAATTAAAAAATGGCTTTAGTATTGTGAAAATGCCGATAAAGTAGCAAACGCAAAAAAACTATTAATATTGGTTAAGAAATTAATCATTTTACACCTGTGTTAAAACGTGCTGACGTGTCTGCATTAGAAATAACATAATCTACGAATATCCTCTGTCAACAAAACGCATTAAATCACAGTATATTTTTAACTGCGCAAGTAAATAAACTAATTTCAAATCAAACGAATGACGGATGAGGAGATCTGAAATGATTGTGAGGTTCTTCCCATCTTTCCATCTCCTTCCCTTCCTTATTCCCTTCGGACACTGGCTTCGAACAGTCTAGAGCAGTTAGCAAAGACTGGTAATTTTGTTTGGACCTTCTAAATAAGATCCAAATTGCAAAGTTGTAGCCAGTATTTATGGAATGCCAAGTTATCACGGATTTGTCCGGATGACCGAGTTTGCATTTCCGCATAATACGGGCATACTCGTGCAAGGCCGTTAGAAACTTTGGCTCAATAATGGGAAGGAAGTGTAACACGACTCATTACCTATGTTATGCATAAAAACCTTGTCTTATAAACATTAGGTTATCGATAAAAAAATAATAACATTTGACAAGTCAAAATATTTCACCAACAAAAAATGTAGATATAATATGTCTCGACGCCATCTAGTGGGAAATTTAGCACTAACAAAGCCTTTCCTACAAAAATAAAGTTGGTTGTTTTTACAGGTGCAAAAAATATAATAAGCAGTAATTGTTGATTGAAGTACTAGTACATATTGAATTATTTGGCGGGTTGGAAATAAGCCGACGTGGTTCAGTGGTCCAGAGCGTCTAACCGGAGATCAGAAGGCGCGGGTTCAATACCCGTCGGCGGCATTTATTTTTACTCGGGAGATATTTTCAATTTGTATTCATATTACAGGCGACTCATTATTGCTTATTATAACAGGTACAGGTACCTACATTGTAATGGCCGTGAAATATTAAATCATAGACCTAAGTGTCGATGTTCTCTTATTCGCGATGAGATTGTAAAGGACCGGTCCTGTGCAGTCGCAAATGTAGCAGTCTGCTCTGGGGGCCGACTTGCTAAGGCTAACCTCAACCTAACCTAAACTAACACCTAACACAGGGTCCTTGAGGTTTTAACTAGCGCCAGTTTGCCTCAGGGCCGGCCCTGGGATTATATTATACAATCTTTGGGGATTTTGTGAGGTGGTTTTTAGGGGAAAGTTCTGAGAGAATCTGGGGATCAGTGTCTCCAGGAATGACAGATGTATAAATCCATCCCTCCCACCTGAACCCTGAACTGAAACGGCGCCTGTCGATAGTAAAAACCTACTAAAAAGGGAGCTGTGATATGCTGCGTATACGCCGCTTGCAGTTGCTTCGTTCCTTTCCCGCAATTCGTGGGTCGGTTTTTCGGTTCGCAAATGTATACGTACATAAGGGACTGGCGAGAGTCCGGCTGAAGAGGTCAACTACAATGCATTAGTCAATGTCCGCTGCATTTATTCACCGGTGGAATTAATGAAGATAACGTGATTGGATTATTGAACTAACCAATCTGTCAAAGGCTAAATTCTATATTTTATTTATATTCTCACGACCAGGCGACAAGCCACAGCACCGGAGGTACAGACTACAAAGCTGTTCGAGGTATCTAGTTCTGAATTCCCAGTTCCCAGTGGCATCATACAACATCTGCCGTGTGTTGTGTATCTTGTGTTGTGTGTTCACAGCCCACACTTTCTCCGATTAACCGTGTTAAAGACGATTGTTACAAACAGTGCCCAATTACTTCATTCAATGATAATAATACGAGGAAGTATCTCTACTTAATACGTTGTTTATTAGTCGTATTAGTTTCTTTTGAAAATACCTAATTAATACGGTGTTTTATAATCTTGGTCATGCTTTTTTTTAAAGAGAGAGATTAATGATTTAATTATAATTTAGTTGAGACTGCATTAAATGGAAATCGGATTATTATGCATTAAAAATATTCGACACGGGACGCCTGGCAGATGTGAAACATAAAAATTGATTTTTATTGAAAGAAGTTAAAATGTAGTTAAAAGTAAACAAGTCTTTATATTTTGAAAAATAAATAATTATTTTATTACTATTAAATTATACACAAAAATTTATAACAAATTAAAAATTCATCTTCAGGTTTGTCGGGGATGCACACAAAATGACCGAAAAAGTGTTTTAAAGTTCAGGTATTTTCAGGTATAAAAATTTGGGTTGTAAATAGCTAGGACTTTTCATGTAATTAAATCCTGCTTGTAACGAACAGTTCATGTGTTGACTTTTTCAAATCTTGCAGATATATCGTACCCATTGTCGGCTCGTGACTTTTAGGTGTAATACAATGCTAGTACTACAAAAATGGCATAATTGATGTTGTTGTAGCTGAACACGATTTTTATTTTTTTTATGAAAATTTAATTTTTTGTATGAAGATTTTCAGGAAATTTCAGTTTGGCCGTCACACGGGTTTCCTGAAAATCTTCATACAAAAAATCGAATTTTCGAAGGAAAATAAAAAATCACATTCAGCTACAACATCAATAATGCCATTTTAGCACTCTAGTACACTCAAGTCACGAGCCGCCACTGATCGTACCGTCAGATGACCTAAATAGAGCAAAACTCTCGACAAAGTAGTATTTAAAGAAACACTGCGAATTTAAAAATTTTAATAGATATTTTCTTAGAAAATAACATGGGTACATTATTTTAACACATTCTTTGCGGGAAACGAGAAAACTCGTCATACGCCTTTTTACAGTAAGACGCGGGATACGACTTTACTCGTTTTGTTGCGCAAAGCGGTAAGGAGCGGGAAACTTGTAAACAAGGGGTTCTAAATGGGTGCGGGGTCATGTGTTTTCTACTGTCGGCGGTACCGGATCTATCTACCTGTCAATACAATGAGTTTGAAACACAACAAAAAAATAAAAATAATAAAATCGTTGTCGCGTATGTTCCGCTCACAAACTACGCAGTGAAACGCGATACATGTGCAAGTTTTGCAATGTGCCCCTTAGGGTGGTTACAAGGTATAAGGTGAAAAAATATTTTCGTCCTAATGCCGGCCTGACCCCCCTAATATTTGCCATTTGTCTAGAAAATAAGATTTGGAAAGTTTTAGCTCAATTGGATAATGTTAACCCGTGCCTCATCGAGATTAAATATGAAATAACGATTTTTTGTAAAAAAAAAACTTAATTCAATCACTTTTGATCAAATTTTGTTTCCTTTGAACATTATACATTATTAAACAATATAATAAACAACATCATTTTCAATAAAATAATATAATATATAATAAAACATATAATAATATAATAAAACATATAAAAATATATAATAATACCACTGCGGTAAATACTGGTCGCTTCAACGGAACTTGCGTTTTGTTGGAGCAATTATTAGAGAAAAATCTTCTTTATTTAGCATGTCGCCACCATATTTTAGAAATTATTCTCAAATCAGTTTTTGATTTAAAAATGGGCACAACTACTGGACCCCACTCAAATATTTAAAAAAACTTTCAGACTGGGTGGTCGAAGCTAGACAAGACAAAATACAAAACTGCTATTGAAGATAAAAATATTAGACATAAAATAGGGAATTCAGATGAAATATCAATTTTTTTTACAGAACAATTAAAAAACCAACAGCCATGGGATGATTACAAAGAATTAATTCAACTTTCGTTAGTTGTGTTAGGACATACGATAAGATACTTTTTCAAAGTTCCTTGTGCCATTCATCACGCTAGATGGATGGCAAAGACCATTTATTGTATCAAAGTATATCTTTTCAGGGATCAATTTACATTAACAAATTTAGAAAAAAAAGCTATCACTGACATTTGTTTATTTTTAATAAACATTTATGTAAAAGCGCGGTTTAACGCCCCCAAACCCACTTTGGCCCTACCAAGACCTACAATTTTTAAAATCTCTTGTAAAATATAGAGAAATTGATAAAGAACTTGCAGACAAGGCACTGTCTAAAATGATAAATCATCTGCGGTACCTCAATTCTGAGTAAGTCGCATTTTCTTTCTTCGATGAAAATTTAGAAAAAAGTGAAAAACAAGCATGGCTGTAAAAATTCTACAATTAATTCCAATTGAAGAACAAACATGTGATAGAGGTGTGAAAGCAAAACTCAGTCTCCATCAAATGGATAATTTATTGGACAAAGATATCGATTTTTTTGTTTCTCATCAAACTCTTTTGATTCAATTCAAACTCTTTTCTCTTCAGTATCAATTTCAAATCTTTCAAAAGATTTGAAATTGATACTGAATTTTCAAATACGGATCCTGACATATGGTGTGAAAATACACATTATAAAAGCAAAAAAATATGGTGAACGGTTTCAAGGTTGTCAATGACACATCTGAAAGAGGGGTAAAATTAATCCAAGACTTCAATTCCTGTTTGACATAAGACAAAGAACAACAACACTTTCTGTTACAAGTTGTATCGGAATGTCGAAAATTTTTTCCTGACTCTTCAAAAGCCACGTTATCTAAGCCATTACCACCTTAATCTGATAATTAATTGTAAATGTAAATAATAATAATAATAACTTCTTTCTTTCATAATGCTTTCTTTTGTATATTTTAAATAATAAAACTTTGAACATTATTTCTTCTTGTTTTTTATACCTTTTTGCATTTCTTTTCTCGTAAATCCATCATTTTCAATTTGGATTGTGCTGTATTTACTTTGAAAACAGTTTTAACTACACCCTTTTTTATGTACCAATTGAGAAAATAAATAAAGCAAAATCTGGACAGCACATGTAATTAAATCTGGCAATATTGATAGATATTTTATGAAAAAAAAATTTTTTTATAGAAAGTTAAACTTCAACCTTGATGAGGCACAAGTTAACCTTATCCAATTAAGATGAAACTTCACCAATCTCATTTTTTAGCCAATTGGCAACTTTAAGGGGGGTCAGCACAAAAAATTCCAACATTGATTTTTGTAACCACCCTAGTGCCCCTGCATAAAGGAAAGTGTTTCGAATGCTATCACACATTGAAGCACTATTAGGTTATAGTTCTTTTTTATAAGTATTGAAAATTTCTAAATAATCTTGTAATTTTGTATGAAAAAATTTCGATATGTTAATTCGATTGTGAAATACTGTTTTTTCTATGATTCCCAATAAAGTAGAAAGTTTTTGTTCAAAGAAAAGGAATTACACATACATTGCTAAGTAAATAAATAGAGACATCTTTTTAAAGTAAAACACTGAAAGTTTCATCGAAAAATATCAAATAGATCATAAGATATGAATATTTGGCGGAAAGTCTAATTTTGGCGCTAAAATTTAAAAAAAACCGCGCTTCGCCCCCAATTTGGCGGTAAAATGCCCGACCATATAGTGTTAAGAGATTAAAAACTTAAAGCGTACGAGGGAAATATGTTATAAATCGGTAGAATTTCGGAATGCAGTGGCTTAAGACAATACAATACCCTAAAATAAAATCGGAATCGGCCCTGTATATTGGACAAACCTATCGTTGAATTTTCCCTAATAAATCTCCAAAATAAAGTGGAAATCTTAACGACATAAGTGATAAAGTCATGTAAAAACAATATTCCGGCCCACGGTCGAATTTGCCCTAGCAGGCCTAAAAAATTGATCTTTCTATGGGGTTTATTATAATTATTTCTAACTAACGTATTACTAAAATCCTAGATGTTTCTAGAGGGATCCCTCGGTCAGTTATTAATTCACTGTCTAGAAATATAAAATTTGGTGTTACCGCTAATTTTATAGTTGCAAAGCGTTTTATAAAATTTTCAAACGTTTTGCATAAAATATTTTAATGGGAAAGTACTGTTTTTATAAATCTTAAAATATAACTTCTTATTTTTTAAAGGGTGGAGACGGTTTACACGTAGTTCCCGTGAGCACTTAGGCCATAGGCCCATTGTGCTATCTCCCATTTTACCTCATTTCTTTAACAACAACCCACTCCCTTTAATAAAGTTCCCCAGGGTTGTTATTGGGTATGTGGCTATGTCTTCTGGTTCTACTGTATGTCTCCCAGGTATCTGAGCCTAGTTCCCACCAGGGCAGGACATTGGCACCATAGGTGAATTGGAGTCTCTTCATCCTCTTCACATTTCCTGCATCTATTGGTGTTTTCCACTCCCAATATCTGCATGTGTCTCCTGAGATGGCAGTGTGCCTTTAGTAGTCCTACCAGTTCCCTCAGTGAGTTTCTGTCCATATCGAGTAGTTTCTTGGTTTGTCTAGGGCAGAGGTTCCCAAACTTTTCCGTTGACCCCCTGCCTGCCGAATATTGAATTTACCTAAAACTATTAACGTCTCATGTGATAATCATTTATTTTTTTAGTAAAAATATTCCCTTCCCTTGCCTGCCCAACAACCGGGTGGCGGTATAGTTGCTCTGTCTTTACATTGTGCAGACAGGGTCAGCCTAATGAAAATGAAACAGGATAAGCAACGGGAATTTCTTTCTGTAGCTAGCCCTACAGAACTGCCCCTTAAGTTCTTTGTCAGTGCTTATTCCGGTCAGTTCTTCTTGTCCAGAGATGTGCTTTATTTCAAATAAATCCATTTCAAATGGAAATGCAAAATGCAAAATGGGTATTTTCCATTTTGCATTTTAAATGCTTTTCTAAAAACCATTTTGCATTTTGCATTTTAAATGCTTTTCTCAATGCATTTTCCATTTTAAATGCTTTTTTGCAACATTCTTCCTACTATCTCCACTCAACATTTTTTCATAAGCCCCAAATATCAGTCGGTCCTCAACCTCGCTATGAGAGATAATTTACATTTGTCAAGTTGCTCCCTGGTAGGAGCCCTGGAAATTGAGTGATACCATTACAAAAAATACTGATTCAAATACTGAACATGGGGCCATGACGCTGTAATATTAAATGTTAGATAGCAGTTTCTATGTTTTTACTTTGGCAACATTAGTCCCGCGCAAATTTTTTGTGGTTTCATAATCTGTAGTCGTGGTGTTTTTGGATTTACCATCATGTAATATGTTTGTTCTACATTGATGTCCATTATTAAATGACAAAATTGTTTAAAAATTCTATAATTATTTTAATTGTTTGACCTGAGAAACCATTTTGCATTTTCAATACATTTTGAAAATGGATATTTTGCATTTGAAATGCTTTTCTAAAAACCATTTTGCATTTTGCATTTTCAAATGGAAAATTTTTGACCCATTTCCATTTTGCATTTCAAATGGTTTTGCACATCTCTGTTCTTGTCACATGATATCCGATTCTTCAACGTTGCATTTCCATAGTCGAAATATCCTCAAACTTATTTTTGAAGTCTGTGTGAAGTGCTTTTAAATGTTGAAAGTCATTATTACCCTGGACGTTTTTCAAAAACAAGTTGGGGAACTAGGAAAATTCGCGGCTTCCAATGTGCAATGTTTTACTTGAATATATTAATTCTGACGAGAAAAGGAACGTAGACACTATTTATATACCTCAATTAACAACTTTACGAAATATAAAAATATAAATATCAAATAAGTAATTTCTCAGTCTATTATATTTGTGTTAGGTCTATTGTGTCATTTACGGAACTCCTAAATGTTGACTTGAGGTAAATGGGGGTTCGCTCGTATGTGCCCCCATTTTTTTCTCGCTGACATGGACCCCCAGCATGCCGATATCGACCCCTGGGGGTCCATATAGACCACTTTGGGAACCTCTGGTCTAGGGTCTGGTCCTTTTATGAGTACTTTGGATTGTCTCATTCCAGGTGCCTTCTCCAATGTGGCATTCGAATACGCGTAATACGGTAATAGGCATTAAAATCGCTTGACAAACGGAGACTAGAAAGGTTCGATTTCAAGCCAAAAACAGCTTTTTATTTATTTTGTAAATAATTTTATAAGAAAGCAAAAAAGTTAATCAAGTGAAACTGTCACAGATAATCTTAGCTATAATACTGTATTTTTTTTAAGTTGTTTCATTTATGCGTTCATACATTTCTATTGAAAAAATGTTTTTTTTTGTAGTTTACATTTATATTTTTTATTGAGTAATTTATTTTTTTATTTGTGTTCTACTCAAGCGAAAGGATAGTAAAACCTTTAATTTATCTAAAGCATATTTTTGGTATTCATAATGTACACCAATTCGTTATAAAGATTAATCAGAATAGTGATTTGGCATTAAGCTTCGCCTTAATCTGTTGACAAACTTTGTTACTCAATCTGCACAGATAGACAGGGCCACAGCAATGCATAGCGGGGTACAGATAGTTGGTGAATAAAAATCACAAGACAATGTTTAACGTTTTATTCACAAAAACATTTAATTTATCAATACACCACCTAATAATACATAATTGTCGACTTCCACTTCCAGAATTATATTCACAGAAGACAGTAATACATTTCATTATTGTTTATAATAATATTACATTATTATTAATATTTTTATTGACAGATGCACAAAATACAAAATGTGCAAATGTGTACAATATCCAAAAATACAATATAATATGAAGATATTTTATTAATTTATTCATTGGGTGATGTGCAATATCATGTGATATGTGGAATAATGATAGTTTCTGGATTCAAAAATATACGGGAAGAATGAGCGCTGACAGTTGATGAGAAAAGTTAGCTTAATCACATCAATATTGGTAGCAAGACTTTAGGCAAACCAAGACAAAGTGCTGGCAAAGATAGAGAGGCCGGGAAAGGAGAGCATTGAAGCAAGAAGCAATGCACCGACAGAAGTGAAAAGCATCAATTAAAATTATTGAAAGCAAAACATCTGATTAGCCCTCATTAGCAGTGAATATTAACATTAAAGTTTTGCACAATATATGTATATACAGGGTGTCCGGGGGTAAAGTGCACTTACTTCGGGAGGTGATTCTACGTGATGATAGAATTTCGAAAAAAGTTATTTTTCTTTTTTACTTCTACAATCGTATAGAATCACCTCTCAAAGTTAGCGCTCTTCACCCCCCAGACGTGCTGTATATATATACAGGGTGTATCGGCACGTACCCGACAAACTTTAACCAGCTATTCCTTAGCATATTTGGAGTAAAAAATCTTATGTGCACTTTGCTGTCCGGTAACGTTTTTTTTTAATAAAAAATTTATTATTCATATTTTCACCACATGTCACCACTGTTTTATCCTTTGTCAAAGTTTGAAAAGCCATCTGGCAAATATTTTATTCGAATTCCGTTGAATAATGCACGTGTGTACCTATATTGGCGGACTTTTACAATCACCGAAATGGCACGGCACCATTCGTCTCATTTTTAACTATTATTATTTAGTGTGTGCGAAAGAGCGAAGACGCTTTTTGACATACTTGCTTATAACAGCTGTTGAACACGAAACGCAATGCCAATGACAGTGATGTAGTGTGGAAATTTTATTTTTTTTTGTTTTTAATTGAAAAAAAAATGCTACCGGACAGCAAAGTGCCCATAACATTTTTTACACCAAATGTGCTAAGGAATAGCTGGTTAAAGTTTGTCGGGTTAGTGCCGATACACCCTGTATATGCAGGGTTTTCCAATAAGAGGTGTTATTTTGATATTCAATCGTAAAAGATCAATGGTTTCGTTGCTTGTGTGGCACGTAGCGCCGGCTTGTTGAAACTAAACGTTGTCCAGATCAATACCATCCAATTCCGGCCATAAAAAATCATTAATCATCTCTCGATAGCGCAATCCATTCACCGTAACTGTTGCTCCAGCCTCATTTTCGAAAAATTAAGGTCCAATGACTCCGCCGGACCATAAACCGCACCAAACAGTCACACGTTGAGGATAGAGAGGCTTTTCAACAATAACTCTTGGGTTTTCCGAGCCCCAGATGCGACAATTTTGCTTGTTGACGAAGCCACCGAGGTGGAAATGGGCCTCATCACTCAAGATGATTTGCATTTGATTCACTCAAGTGAATTTTAATAATTTCAATGCATTGTTGAAGCGTGTATCGTTCCATTTTTATTAATGGAGTAGTTTCTACTTGTCAAATGTCAAAAAATGACAGCTTCAAAAGTAACATCTACCGAAATAGCGGGCTATTCAAAATAACACCTCTTATTGGAAAACCCTGTATATATTTCTTTTACATTAGCTCCACGTGAGGCCTCGAGGAAAGTAATTACCCTCAGGTCCTATGTCATCTTTAGGGACGCTGTGTGGAGAGCAATGTTTTAATTCCTAATAGCGGTCTTTCATCAGAGAGATACTGGGAGTATCTACCACTTTGTAACCAGAGGCAGTCCCTGCCTTAGTGCATTTGTGTAATTAACTGCCGCACATTCAAGATAACATTAGACAATAAGAACAGAAATAACGATAGAATACATGCGCCGAACATCGTTAAACAAACTTAGGCTCCACTCATGAAGGATTCCCGCCATGTCTTTTAAACCTTAGCAACTCCGTACTATTTACTCTCCGCACACATTTGTGGGACTGGTTAGTTCTACAAGTTGTGCATATGTCAAAATGCCAAAGACTTGACGTCACACAATGTGCTCTAACTGTTGGCGCTCTGTCGAGTGGCTGAAACCGTGAAACATAGAGACTACTTCTATAACGGCCATTCATTTGTTAGAGCAGTGAAGACATATAGACCCCACCTGCATTCGCAGCGCGTGCGCAGACACACCCTTGATCGTTGACAATACATTACACAAACATAATACTAAACTTTTGGAATGAATTAGTAAAGTTTAACGGATTTGGAACTAATTATCAATGTTAGATGTGATAGTGCTACAAAATCAAGAATCATACTGGACAGTTTATATTCAGTATTAAGACTGCGCCCAGATTTTGCGAATTTTGCTCTAGAAAAAATTTGTAGTAATTAAAATCTTGCAATCAAATTGTTTTTAAAAAATAATTATACAAGTTTGTAAGGTTAATGGTTAGTACACACGCAAAGCTCACATCAAAAGTTAATGTACAGCGCATCATCTTTTCTACCGACACACGACGCTATCAAATATTTGTACCTATGGTAGGAGAGGGGGTCAGTTGAATTCGAGAGCGGCCGAGGAACATAATTTCATCTGTCAAAGTGACAACTTTACTAAGGGAACACGGAACTTAGTTGGTAGCTCCGTAATTAAAATGACCCCCTCTCCTTTTTGCGGCGGAGAGGGGGACGCATAACTTTTCAAATATCGCGTCGGGAGCGGTTACGTAAAATAAATTCGGTTAGCGAAGTTCAGAACCACACTTATAGCGCGTTATCTTTTTACGTGTGTCGGGTCTGTATGGGATTGTATGGCGAGCGCTATTGTGCTTTATATTATCTGTTGATGTGAGCTTTGCGTGTGTACTAACCATAAGGCTGTGAATAGGATATTCAAAAAATAACTTTATTAGACAGCATCGTGGCTTTGTTGATGTGATCGTTAGTTTTCCGTTGGAAATTTTCGGAGTCAATATATCGTGGAGTGAAGAATATTGTTTATATTAATGAAAAAATGGAAGTTACAGGTATGCAGCTTCTGTTATCATTTAATTTACCTGTGTCAAATGTCGCCATTTTTTTAGTGCACTGTTGTCAAATTCAGTTATGGGACGTCTATATCTGGAATGTGCCGCAAGCGTAGTAAATATTATTTTTATGAGAATTAAATGTAAAAAAAAAAACAAAATAATAAAATAAAATTTACTCAACGCCATCAGCATATTAATATTTACCTATTTCAGTCGGCCATGCTTTTCATTATCGGTATTTAGCGAATATAAATTAAAAATTAAAACATGGATAATCGACAGAAAAATAATATATTTAGGTACATTAGGTTGAGATTTTTTTGCAATCAAATCCCTGATTAAATCATATATCGCACAAAACCATTGTATAAATTTCAACAATAGTAAGAAGGGGCGTTAAGTATTTGACATAATACTTGACAGAAATTATGCTTCAGTAATTCCTCTGCAGATCTGCGTTTAGCAATAAATATATACATTTTAGCAGTACATTCAAATAAACAAGATGTCAGCACTTCTACTTGTAGCCAGCAGGAGGAGTTAGTGACGTTACAACATTGTATACGTAATAATATAAGATTGTAAAGGAATCAATTAATTAATAATGAAAATTGTACATTCAATAAACATTTGTCACCCACAATAATTAAGACACTATCGATTATAACATGCTACATAAAATTTTACTAATAACGCCTAATTTAATTGTATTTGTTGCAGAAATAAACTTAAATACAAAGAAAACAGTAAGGTAGCCCTCACACGAGAGATTTTAATAGCGGCAACAGTTGGAAACTATTCGATCGGTCAGTGGCTGAGTTTTCATCGCGTTTAGGTCGCACCTAGGTTGACTAAGTCCTCCATCACAACACAAGCAACATTTTCCGCTTACTGTAGTGGTACATAGTAGAAGATTCTCAAATATTGTCAGGTTATCCGTAACCCAGGAATGTTTGTCTTTCTTTAACCTTTCCCTTACTGTGCTAAAAAAATCCATGCATTCCGGTGCTGTGTAGTCAATACACATCTCAAAATAAGCGATTTAACCGGTCAGCAACGTAAGCAGATATACGCGATAAAATAACGATAGCAGTCAAGTACAATAAGCGTGTTTACACGTCAACGCGTGTCTCTCCATAGAAATCGTTCTTACTCCGTTATTATTTTAGTTACATCCCTCAAACAAAAACTAAAAGGTCGATTATAGATCAAGCTACACATCACTACCAAGTTGTCTATGGAAATACAAAACAGGAATCTGCTGACAGTCGCATAATTGACACAACATTTTTACCCGCGCAAAATGTCTGCCGGTAGCGCCGCGCGCTTCACATATTAAATTTTTATAAAATATTTTTATATGAAATGATAAAAAAATGAGGTGATAAAAGTGTTTATTACACATATATACAATAGAATAAATATTTTTGTTTACATAATCTGTGATTTTAGTACCATTTTCACCTAAAAACATGACGTGAGTCATTTTTAACCTATTTTTAATGTTTGCGTTCTAAATTTTAATATTTAAAAATGCTAATATTTATTTGTAATATAATAATTTGAAAGCTTATTTTGTAACTTTTGTAAAACAGTTTTTACTATTCGGCTACGTTCAGAAATGTTTCATTTATAGAGCTTTAATTGTGAAGCGGTAATAACAAAAAGTTTTCGTAAAATGTCATTTCGTTAAAGACAGTTAAAGTGCTTACATGGCGATTTTCGGAGGGGTTAATAACGGAAAAATATTAATATTCATAGTTAATCGATTATGTTTATTATATTTTATATCAAAAATGATAATAATTGTAATTTAATTGCTGAAAACATGAAAAAACCATCGGCAGATACTAAAGAAACGTGCGAGGGGTCCACATTTAACAACGGTTCGCGGCCGACTGGCTAGCGGCTGGCGGCTGGCACAAACACAGCTGTGCGGTCGTAGGTATCGAAGGACTAAATCAAAATACAACTGCAGACGTGTGGATGTCTCATGTTCCCGCATAGCGAATTGAAGCGGGACGTCAACAGCGTGTCATTTCCTCGCAGACTCTTCGCATTGGTATCACACGGTTGATTGTATTGGTGTATTTGTTCCCGATTTTTGACAAAAATCTCTGATTTTTAATTGAATTTGAAAACTATGTGAAATATTATTTTTTAATTCGGTGCACAAATGTATAGCGGAGGAATACCTAAAATCTAAACCTAGAATTTATTATATTTATAGAGTTATTAAAGTTATAATAACCAATGTGTAGTAAATACACATCACAGATAAGGAAAGGTTAAAAAAAATTCCAAAATCCTTACAATTTCAAAAAAAGTCCTCGTCGCACCACAATATACCATAATAGATTTTGATTCAAGCAACTGTTGTCCTAACTAAAATCTCTCATCTGCGGCCTGCCTAAAATATTGTCAATATGAAATTAAGTACAATCAATACATTATTGAATAAAGGCCTATTCACATATAGGCAGATTTTGCTTCTACTGTGGGTAGCGAAAAGTTAATTCTCGCCTTTCTAATCAGTCACATTTGTGCCGGTGTGTACCAGTGAAAAAAAAGCATCTTATTACACAAAAGGATAGCTATAGCGCCAATAAGCGAAAAGATACCGCCTACACATGGCTCTAGTTTTCAAAAGCTCATACAAATAACTGGCAAAGTTCCTCTTGATGTTTTCGCTACCCACAGTGGCAGCGAATATGGCTTATATCTGATTAGGCATAAAAGGCTGATTCAAATGAGTGTTTTCATAAATAGTTTTACAGTAAACAAATAGTTTATAGCACAGCAATAATGGCTAATTAAAATATTAAAACATAATATATTGACATCGTTTTAAAAATAAATAACAGCAAGCAAAATAATTTCAATTAATTTAAGTAATATATTAGGCATAGATAAGGTACATAGAACAAATAAAATTAGATGAGAAAAAAGTAAGGAAAAGAGATACATTTTTAAGCTGTCTTAAATAAACACAGTTGTTAAATATCATGTTTTTCAAATAATTATATTTATGGGACCATAAATATTAGAAACAAAGGGAGATGTGGCAGGATAGCATGCCAACTGTCGCCACGCTACGACCTAACTGCACTCAAAGCGGCGGAGTCGATGTAAGTTATGCGTTTAGTGATAGATTGCCCGAGGTCCTGCCAGAAGTATCTTGGGTACTTTCTTAGGGACACTCAACTTTTTCGTTTATCCTATATAGCACAAGGTTAAAATATGAACAAAAGTAAAGAATTTTCTCCTCCACACTGCATGGAAAATTGCCTCAACGTTAGCTCAACGGACCTTCAGTCAGCACGCGATGTGGCTCGAACGCTGCAAGGACCAGGAAGTATTTTCATACAAATCTCGTACTGCCACCAAGACAACTTTGGTAGTCCTCTGGCAGAATGTTTTGCACAAAAACATCATCCTACCGCCAAGAGCTTCCAGCAGGATGAACCATCGGACAATCGGATGGAAAAAAAAGGCGGGGTGCCGCTGCGAGTAGGTGTGATTTGCAGTAGTTTGGGCGAATAATTTTGACGACACTTTCCGCGCACGGTGTCATACCGATAATTATTATCCCATCTCCCTTGTTTCTATTATCCATGGATGGGAATGATTCGAAATTCATGATAGATGTAAAATTATCTTTAAACTAGACTGTTTCATTTTTAAGTTCATTTTTAAGTTACCTTATATGTACGTAAAATGAAGATTAAATCATACCGGAATGTATATTTTACGCTAGTATAATATAAATCACTTAAAGCTATATATATATTACAGTCGAACCATCTAGAAACATATTGTAAAATACTCGAAAATTCCCAACAGATACATTATTGTACCTTACCAGATAGAGCACCTACTTTCTAAGTATCTAAATGTCTCATTCTAACAGCTAAGCTACACCAATAAAATATATGAATTGCAACAACAATGAAATAAAGTACACTAGATTAACCTTAGTACAAAAAATGATTCATTAGAAAGGTATGTTAAGGTCACATTTCGTCACAAATCAACGACCAGTGCCATTAAGGTTTTTTTGACAATTGCCACTTCAAATAATGGCCGCGTTAACCACAGATTCTCAACCTCTCAGCGTTTGATCAAATTTTGTTAATTAATTAAGCACAACAGTCAAGCTGTTTAACATACTTAGACCCGGTTATTTGAACACGCGTCATGTTTCTATCTTCATTTTCATTATTGTCATCATTCTTAATCTAGTGTACTTAATGCCACTGATATTGCAAATAACATAGTACCTACCTACGCAGTGTATGAAGATGATCTTAGTTTTCAAAGTACTGTAATTTTGATATTTTAAATATGTATAAGTGTAACACACATTTTGGTTAAAAAAATTACAAGTTCTTAAAACAATATTTTATCACAAAATCATAATTTTTTTTCTAATTATTTAAAAATCAGCAATATGTAATACATATTTTTGTGAAGACGTCACATCATGGTCCTGGATACAAGAGACATAAAAACTTAAGCACATTAATAGATAATATGTAATTAAACAAGTTAATTGTTGTACTTGGCATTAATTCAGACGTTATAATATATGTGTTCATTTAATTATTTTATGAAAAACCA
This sequence comes from Hesperophylax consimilis, assembly GCF_061612785.1. Lineage (NCBI taxonomy): Eukaryota > Metazoa > Arthropoda > Insecta > Trichoptera > Limnephilidae > Hesperophylax > Hesperophylax consimilis. The sequence continues at coordinate 16,789,315 of NC_142857.1, forward strand.
CCTTTTGTAAGTTATCCAATAAAACGTTAAGATGAATTATTTGTTAACGCCCGTATATACGCAATATTAATAAGTAGTTTTGGCTATATACAAAACTCAATTCTTTCAAGAAAGGCATAAGAATACAATACTGTATCGGTGATTCAATCCAATATTGTATTTGCATGCCTTTCTTGAAAGAATTGAGTTTTTATATGTACAAAACTTTTTATTCATATTTAAATTCCTGTACATTGTTGTACATGCGCAAGCAAATTTTTTTTTCACTGCGCGGCATTTCATTATATCATATTGTTTCAATACATTTGACAGAAATCTGAGAAATCAAGAGTAAATTCTTACATAATTATGATTATTCTGGGTGTACAAATTACCAATTTTAACGACACATTTATTCGAAAATAAGTATTTTCCAAATATTATTTGAATCTCATATTTTGTCTATTGCTTAATTGTAAGAGAGTTATTAACCCGTCCGTACTTAGCGTTCCACCCAGTATGTTTATTTACTTGCTCGAGGGATTAGTACACAAGTATACGGTGACCGTCTTGCAAAAATCATGATATCATATGAGTGAAAAAAATATAAAAAACGTTTTTCGAAATTCCATTGTATTTTTAACCATATAAAAATATATTTGACGGTGACCGGATAAATCATCAAAATGATAATTCATCACATCTTTAAAAAGTTATATAAAGTCATGGAAAGTGATGAAACAAAAACTAGGTTATGTAGGTTAGGTTAGGTAGAAATTTTATTTTTTTCATCGTTTCTAATGACTTTTTAAAAGTGCGTTGAATTGTCACTGTGTTGAGTTATCATGGAACCATATTTGACGGTTAAAATGTACAATCATACAGAAACAACTACCAAAGTTAGTGCACTTTAACACGGACACCTTGTATGCAGATACTGCGCCCGACGTACGTGCGCTGTCCATTTGTATTAAAAAAATAATAATGTGGTCCCCCCAAAAGCATAGACCTACACGGTAAACAAAAAGATATTTCAGCAAATGCATATTTTTTTTCAAAATTCAATTTAAGGTTTTAGGTTGTGGAAAAATATTACAACCAAACTACCTAAACATGCAGAATATTTATCGTCCCCAAAGGTTTAAAGCATAACTTTCAAAAAGTTTTTTTTCGTAAAATAATTAAATTGGCTCCACCTATGAATGCATAGATTATAATGTGTGTTTACACTTAAAATAAATACATTTTTAAACATATTAAATTAAAATCATTGCAGGAAAAGCATATTGTTAGGTATCTTATTAAATTCATATCAGGCTTGGAAACCATGTTAAATTGCAAATATTATATAAGATATTTTAATGTTAATAAGCAGGGAGAAATGAAACTAATTTCTCAACTTTATTCTTCCTCGACTCCTTCCATTCCCCACTCCCATCAAGTCTATGAAAGAGCAGATTATGAATTAGTTTAAGTATACTCCTATGTGGAGCAAGTCGTGAGTACAACCTCAAATCTCTACATTTTCATAGAAATATAGTCATAGATATGAAATTAATAAGTACCAATGTTATTTTCTCAATCTATTTATGATGTGTTTTTTATGTTTCTTTCTCGCACTTTAAACATTAAAATGATAATGTAAAACTATGCAGTAAGATGTTACACAAGCAACAATGGAATGCTTAATTAAAAATACATACACACTTAAATATATTAATTGTAATTGGAAGCAATTGTCTCGAATTAATTGAATAAATAAATTGATATAAGTACAATATACAGGGTGTATCGGCAAGTACCCGACAAACTTTAACCAGCTATTCCTCAGCACATTTGGAGTAAAATATGTTATGGGCGCTTTGCTATCCGGTAACATTTTTTTTCCATTAAAACCAAAAAATAAATGAAAAATCCACACTCCGTCACTGTCATTTGCACTGTTTCTCGCGTTCAACAGCTGTTATTAGCAAGTGTGTCAAAAAGTGTCCTCGCTCTTTCGTACACACTAAATAATAATAGTTAAAAATGAGACGAATGGTGCCGTGCCATTTCGTTGTGATTGTAAAAGCGCGCCAACGTAGGTACGTACGTACATTATTCAACGAAACTCGAACAAAATATTGTCAGATGGGTTTTCAAACTTTGACAAAGGATAAAACATTGGTGACATGTGGTGAAAATATGAATAGTAAATTTTTTATTAAAAAAAAATGTTACCGGACAGCAAAGTGCCCATAACATTTTTTACTCCAAATGTGCTAAGGAATAGCTGTTTAAAGTTTGTCGGGTACGTGACGATACACCGTGTATATGCAATCGACTAACTACTAAATACAACACATAAAATTCGGAATATTTTCCAAAAGGGATGAAATTATAATTGTGTAATACAAAAAATTTTTGTAGATTTTTTTTAAGCACAATCATCACAACTTTAAAATGTCAAAAAATTTACATGTTCCAAAATTTACCAATCCAATTTTCAAAAAATTGTCAGTCTTAGCCGTTTAATGTACATAAATTCTTTCATGTTAAATACTATAGGTTTCTAAATCTCTACAAATTTTTTATGATGAATTTCGGGTATGGAATGAAAACAAATAAATGCAATTATTAATCATTTTAAGATGACAGGGAATTTTCATACTGAAATTGAGATATACGTATATATATGTACGTATAAAGTGAAAGCTTTGTGGTTCCAACAAAAATCCAGTTAAATTGGAATCTCAAAACCTAGCAAATACGTACAAAAAGTATACATATATATATTTAAGTATGAAATTAATGGTAAGTTTAAATTACGGCATAGCAGTATGATAATTACAATAATCTGTCATTCTGACAGCCGATTTGTAAATCTGAAAACGAATTTCTAAATCTGACAACTGACATGTCAATCTGACAGCCGATTTGTAAATCTGAAAACCAATTTCTTAATCTAACAACCGACATGTCAATCTGCCAGCCGATTTGTAAATCTGAAAACGAATTTCTAAATCTGACAACTGACATGTCAATCTGCCAGCCGATTTGTAAATCTGAAAACGAACTTATAATTCTGACAACCGACATGTCAATCTGCCAGCCGATTTGTAAATCTGAAAACGAATTTCTAAATCTGACAACTGACATGTCAATCTGCCAGCCGATTTGTAAATCTGAAAACGAATTTCTAAATCTGACAACTGACATGTCAATCTGCCAGCCGATTTGTAAATCTGAAAACGAATTTCTAAATCTGACAACTGACATGTCAATCTGACAGCCGATTTGTAAATCTGAAAACCAATTTCTTAATCTGACAACCGACATGTCTATCTGTCAGCCGATTTGTCAATCTGACAACCAATTTGTTAATCTGAAAACGAATTACTAAATCTGACAACCGACATGTCAATCTGACAGCTGATTTGTCAATCCGACAGCCGATTTTTCAATCTAAATACCAATTTCTAAATCTGACAGCTGACATGTCAATCTCGATTTATCAATGTGACAACCGACTTGCCAATCTGACAGCCGTTGTTGTACTCAAACCAGGAAATCTAATAATGCAAAAAAAAGGAATGATTAAGTGGATTTGATATAAATGATGGCGGTTTCGATTTGTGGAGGTTAGGATCACTAGAGATTTGAATTTTCATAGGCTTAATTGTGAAATCAATATCTAAATTATTAATCGAATGATAGCTGCAAAGCAGTAGATAAAAAATAAATTAAATAAACTACATTTTATCACACATACGTATGAAATAATAAGTCAAAATAAGCTACGTATGTATAAAGAAATGATTACACTCAACCCACATTGTTCATATGTAACTAAGAAAAACTAGATTTATTTGCTCGTCTCCCTCTTCCTTTAACACGCATTGTAATTATTATTCTTGACTAAAAAGCATCAATACGAAGCAAATGATTTTAAATCTTTTCTTATCAGATCCTTGTCTTTTTAAAAAACTTAGCTCACAGTCTTGGGTACTACAGAAGATACATTGAATAATAATTGGGAATTAATTTGTGGTCAGAAATAAACACTAAATAATAAAAATAAATCACAAAATCAGTTGGCGTGATCAATGTGCCTAAGCCACAGGGCAATCAGGCATTCGAGCGCCGCAGCCACACAGACCAAGAATTCAGTATGGCTCTTTCCCTTGACCAGAATGGCGCCCTTAACAATTACTTGATCCTTCTCACCCAAACCCTTGGGACCAGCCTCCAGCGAAATGCCGCTCATTTCCACCGCAAGATTCACAGCAGAACCGAAATTACTCATAACCTCAAATTTTTGTTTCAACTTCAAACAAAAGCGGCAAACATCCCCGTAATCCGGAAGACTTCTAGAATACGATGTCCTTATCGTAGATTCTGAATCCAAACGCAACAAGCGCTTTGAATTTGGGAGCGTCAACAAATTTTCACAATTTAACACATTACAATCGTTCAAAACAAACTGAATATTTACTGTGCGATCATTATCAGTCGAAAGAGGTTCGTCCGCCATCTGAATTTGGTCATTAATTTGATTATCCAAAGATACAAATAGTTCGGATTCTATATCAGAATTGTACGGAGAGACCGATAAAGAACTCGTTGTGAAATGATCGCAATCATATTCAATATGCGTTGATAATCTTTCGTCAGATAACTCCTCCATTTTTTCCATATGATTCCACGAGAGATTCTCATTGCTCTGAGAAGTATCCTCCACAAATTTATAAGTATTTTCTACATCTCTACAGTTATTCATTAAATATACATCACTCTGTACCTGACAGAGCTTTGGTTTTAGTTTTGGCCGCTTATTCTTAACACCCCTGTCGCAGCGACAGCACTCGTCGTCCGTAAACACCGCAGGAGAAGAAGGGGAAGAGCAGTATAGTTGTGGTGCAGTGTTGTCTATGGTTTTCAGCTCCTCACTTGTCCGTGGTGATGCCGGCCATCTTGGTGGTGAGGGAGGAGAGGGATCGTCCAGGAAAAGACCCCACAGCGACGTCATACTCGGAAAATAACTTCCGAAAACTGGAAAGATAAAAACATTCATATAAATATAATGAAACACATATAAGAGACAAGGCTTTCAAAGTAGCGATGGGTAATGACTCATTTTATTAAGAGTGGGAGCCACTGTGTCAGCTCAATATGTTCAGACGGCTAAAAGAATCAATTAAACGAGAGCGAGCCGTGAGCTCAGAGAACGATAAAAAGTTAATTACAAGGTATTAAACGAATATAACTTAGTACTAACATGGAAATCAATAGAAAAATATATACATATTCACATGTTTTTGATAGATTTCTCGTTTGATAGATGCCCCTATCTTCATCATCGGATTGCAATCTAGAGCTTAGAGTTCTCTAGAGCACAGGCGTCAGGTGGGAATGCTGTATTATACCGATATTCCAGTGGAAGATGCTCCGAGGAACTCCCGTCGTTATTGATCCCTTCGGCATCGGTGCATAGTGGGGAACAAACTAAACACGCGCCCAACATTTGTCACACGGGCTGTTTCTATGACTTGTTCTTGAGTTCAACAGCTCGGCTGTGTAAAGAATTGCCGGCCTCTGTGTTTCTACCCTACCTACAAGATGCTCTCTTCAAAACCTATGTACACTCCTTCCTCTTTTCAACAAGACTCTCCACACAGCATACTCAAAGGTGATTAGACCCTGAGGGAAATTATTTTCCTCGGGGCCACCTGTATGGAAAAGATATATATGTATACATAAAATCTATACATGTATACATATAGATATATACATATATGTACACATAAAATCTATACATATAGATATATACATATATGTACACATAAAAATTTGCATTTTAGATTAAATCTTCGATTAGTAGTTTTACGTGAAATTTGGCCGCTTGTATGGACCGCCACCAAGCCAATTTTAAATTTCACTTTTCAAGGACTGAAAAAACAAAACTTCTGATATGGAAACATTATGTGCATAGGTTTTGCTGTATCTACATATTTACCAAATATGCGTATGGAAAACAGTATAGATAACATCTTTTTATTGGGCGATGGGCAGATGGTCAATACAAGATAATGAATATCAAGCACAATGCACTTTTTTGTTATCTGAAAACATTGTTTGATTATCAATATTATTACATTTTTATAACATCGATAACGAATATATATTATCAGATTATAAATCATTGGACGTGCAAATCTTTATGGGATTTACACTACTAATAGAAATATTTTATCCAGAAAGGATGCCCATGTAAATAATGTATGTTTACTGACAAAAACAATGCAAAAGAAAGAAGTGTTTTTTAATGCAGCCGAAGTCTCAATATATTTATCTTCATAGAAATATAACTCACAGTTCAAGCCGTTACAAATTTAATACTTATCTAATTCAATTTACATTTATTCTAAGATCTTCCCACAATCATATGTCATGCCCATCGATATTAATAAATCTATTTCTTGTGGGGTCTTCGCCTGCCGTAGGTCTGCGATTGTCTAGGCTTTAACCCTTGGGATTGTTTGTCTTAAAAAAAAGGAAACATGACAGTCTGACTCACAACTTGCGTATGCCCGAAGGTTGTCTCTTCCAGGGGGCATCATCTGGCTCGCAGGGCAGTGGCCCCTGGACGGGGGGCTCTGAATCCTCATCATAAGCCGAGACAGAAGTGGATCCTTCGGAGAAGCAGGACGCGTGCTCTGGCGCCAGCGTCTCTGCTTGCTTCTCGGCACTGGAACGTTCACAAAAATACTTAACATTGCGGCAATCAAAAAAAATAATACAAATAACACGTGGAATGAACCAACTGCATTTCTCTTTTCGCACGTCATAATCACGGGCTCTTCAAGACCAAAGGAATCAAAGACACAAGGATGTTCTGAGGAACTTGTGACATCAGCTATACAACACAGCCGAGAAATATGCCAAATTTGCGCTCAACATTTGTACCCAACACGTGAGAAAGGGTCGCTTCGCTGTGTTCAACAGCTCTGCGTTTCCTCCTTCCTAAAACATGGTTCTCCTCAATGTTGAATATCCAAGTTCACTCCTTCATTTCTTCAAAAAATTCCTCCAAGCTGCATTCACAAAGATTTAACATAAAATAAAAAACATAACTCCCCAGAATAAAAAAGTTGTGTGAATAGATCAAATACTTACAATAGATTAAATCATCAATTTGAATTTATGGTCAAGAACAACCCTTGAAGATTGAAAGCCAAAAATAAAATAAATAAATAAAAATCCAATCACCAATGAAAAATAGAAAACTGTTACTCATAGATGGTTAAAGCCAAGACCAAGTTGGACGTGTCACAGCAAGCGATAGTAGGGTTCGTGTTTGATTTTACCATGCACTTTGAAGTACCTGACTGACTTCTGCAGCGCCTCCAACTGCTCCCTCAGCTGGTCCCGCTCCTTGAGGAGCTCTGCCAGCTGAGCCGCGCTGCCGCCGCCATTCTGAGGAATAGTAAAGGAAGAATGGTTATTGCCATAGATAGATAAATGAAGGAAAGACTTGAAGTACACCAAACCCCACGTCCAACGAGTGTGCTGGTGCCTAAAGTAGTAGGTTATAACATTTTCAACAAAATAATCATTATGATATCCAGTTGACGGGTTTCACTGTAACACATTACATAATGTAATAGACCAATTCCAAAACGAGAAATAGTAGTAGAGGTATGGGTCATAAAATAAAACAAAAATATGTCCACGTTACATTTCACCCCGCCCTCCCCTATCGGAAGGAAGGGGAGAGTGAGAGGGAGGGAGACATCTGTTTGCCTTTAAATTAGTCCCGGGACAATCGTGAATGATCCGCTCATTGAAACCCGTCCACGAGCTTCCAAAGAGAGAGCGGGTTATTATCTCCTCAACACCCGGGACCCAATCTGACGACCCGGTTGGCAGAATGGCGAAGCGAGCGCACATAGATTGTCAGCACCCGAGACTCACAACCCACTCTCATGACCTACTCTCGAGACCTACTCTGACGATCTACTCTCACAATCCGTTTGCCGGGCGCCGTAGTGGCGAGGCGAGCGCACATAGATAGCCCCCGGTTCTCAAGACCTACTCTTGCGACCTACTCTCGTGATATACTATCACGACCTGGATGCCTGGTGCAGGTGAAGCGAGGCGAGCGACGTTTTTAAATCATAATATTTAATTAAAATAACTTCATTCTTACTTTAATATAACATTATACAAAAATCTATGTACTGTTTCATAATTAATATAATTTAACTATAAAATAAATTAATAACTCAAGATTTTATTTTTGTCGAAATATTTGCAGCTTCTATCGTTTTATTGTTCTTTTCATGAAGTATTTTTTTGTTGATTTTGCAATGAGTTTATAAAATGTTAAAGGTAGGTGAATATTGACACATTATCTATTTGAAATTTTCCATATTATTTACAGAACCTACTACCTACCTAAGTCAAGCGAAAGTGAAAGTAGCTGGGTGACGAGTAATCGGGTTTTGAGTGACCCGAAACCCGATTAAAGACCCAGCTCTACTTTAAATAAGGTCTCCGCTTTTTCAAAATGTGAGCGATCAGTACCTGCCAAAGGAAGCCTAAATAAATTTTAAAAAGTAGCTGACTGCTCGAAAATATACTTTTTAATGAACAACGTTCGAAATAATTTTTTTTAAATATATGCTGCAATGTGTTCCACATGGAAACTGCCATCATTCTGATTTTAAGATGTTTAGGTACAGTTTTTTGGACAGACAATTTATTTCAACTTAGAATTAAAACTAATTGATTTCAGTTGCATTTTATATCAATATTATAACGCTTACCTCTAGAAAGGTTAGGTAGAGATAGAAGAAAGGATTACAGCACCCCTGAGTTGATTTTTCATAATGTGAGACTACTTTATTTCCCCCCACATGTGGCAATACTATCGCAAATTAATCCGCTGCTATACGCAAGCGAGCATGACAAGAGGAATCTTCATTCCCGTTTTAGCGTTTGATTCAACCGCCAGTAGTACCTTCTTTCTGACACCGTCGCCGCGCTCTGCGTAAATTATAAAAATCGTCCTCACTAATAAACTAAATCAATTGTGCAGACACTCGTTTCAATCTCCCATCTCCTGAACACAATTTACGGTTTGGGAAGGCGTCATAAATCCACAGCTAATTGCAAGCCCTTGCCACAATAAAAACAGCGCTTTACAAATATAAACTTCATTATAATCTATTCAACTAAAACGGTTCCCTGATATTTCATCAAAATGAAAATTCAACACACCTTAAAAAAAAGTGTTATAGAGTCAGTAAAAGTGATGAAACAAAAACTAGGTTTAATAGTTACTTATGTAACCTATTTAACCTAATTTTTCTTTCATCACTTTTCATGACTCTATATCACTATTTGGAGGTGTGTTGAATTGTCATTTTGATGACATACCCGATCACCAACTAAAACCACTTATTTTATGTTATATTTATACACATTGGCGAGCACACTGGGATGGTCCAACGCTCCATAGGGAACGCATTGCAGCTTGCACAGCGCGGATGCACACGCATGCAATCTAAACTGCAACTGCAATCTAGACATAAAAGCCCTACTCACCATTCCATTTGCATAACCACTTGCTGGACAGCATGTTGCAATTAAATTATTACGTCAACCCAATTATTATTACTCCGACGGCCCGACAAAGGGAATAATAATATTTTACCTGGCGGTTTGCATGCGCACAATCAAATTGGCAGAGCTAAGTAGGGGCTTTTCAGAATTCAATACTTGCAGAGAAAGTTATCTATCTGGTCACAATCAAATTGACAGAACCCCACAATGCTGTTCTGCATCTTCAATTGGGATGGTATGTAGGGGTTTTTCAGAATTCAACATTACTTTCAGAGAAAGTTATCTATCTGGTCACAAACACTAATTATTTTCATACTTTAATTTGAACAAAAAAATTTCAACTTGGGACTCGATATACTTGAATATGAGAGCTCAAATCAAAAAAAAGTTAAACCACAAAATCGACTCCAAATGTAATGTGGATTCAGTTTCCCGCTTATAATGCGAGTTTTTGGACACTGTGTATATTTATCCATGTGTGTATCTGTATAAGCTTGTCCATCTGTCCTGATATGTTGGGCGAACATCTCTCAATGAAACAAATAACCTTACTTTATCAGTGGCCAGGGCTTGTCGGAGAGAAACCAGTTCCCTCTGTCTGGCTTGAGCGTCGGCTTCCAGTTCTGCACGCTGATTACAAACTACCCTCATCTGCAAACAAAACATACGATAACTTTATTTTATTATTTCGCTGACTGTAATTATTTCCTCCACATGTAATTATGTTTAATTTCATCATGTGATCGATTTGAATAACATAGCATCGACATTTAATTAATTTAACATTTAATTTCATCATGTGACCGATTTTAATAACATAGCATCGACATGTTTAATTTCATCATGTGACCGAATTTAATAACATAGCATCGACATGTTTAATTTAATCATATGGCCGATTTTAATAACATAGCATCGACACATTTATTTCATCACGTGACCGATTTTATTAACATAGCATCGACATTTGGCAAAATTTATCTAGAAACATTATAATTTCAGATGTTTTGTGATGTGAAATTTTACGGCATGAAATTATTCACATTCAATGAACTTTTAATTTTAATTTGAAAATTGGAGCTGATGGTGAGAATAGTACAGACAAGAATAAAGTAGGTAACAAAATTATTATATTATAATTAATTAATAATTCTATATTTGAAATGTGTATTTGTTTGGTTTAAATTTTTGACAGATGATTTTACAAATTTACTAACGGTTTTCATTGGATAGTAAAATTTCCGACGCAAATCTAATTTGTCAACAAAAATATATACATAATTATATTATGAAGACAAATGATAATATTTGTTTTTGAAAGGCAATTATCAATAATCATGCCCATGCACATTTCTAATGAAGCACTGCAATTGCAGCTTCAACTCTGTATACATTCATTTTGTCTTCAGATATTTTGGTTAGTTAAAGACAAAATTTTTTTTTTTAAAAGAAAGACAAACTTTCCCCGGTTACAAATAACCTGACAATATTTTTAAATCTCCTACTACCGCCACAGTAAACGGAAAATGTTACTTGTGTTGTGACGGAGGACTGACCGAAAATTAAAATGTCACTTTATAAGTACGATATTGTACATGTATTTGGTTGTATAAATAAATAAATATCGTTCTGTCAGCCCCTTAGGATTAAATGAATTGAAGTGATAATAATGACATTACTGTGTATTTTATTCACAATGCTTTAACCCTTGGGACCTTCTAAGACCCAAACAGTCCCAAATGTCGTGCGCGCATTATACTCTCCTAAGACCATATTTGTCCCAGAACGACCGCACATTATTAAAATGCATATATCTCTCTTCCTCTCATCTAAAAATTTATTATTTCTTTTATGTCAGAAAGAGAACGAAATAGTGCTTGTTGTTGTCTTTGAAAAAATGGAAGCTTCTAGAAGGTTCGATCCGTGCAAATCAACAACGTCTCAAGGGTTAACGAAAATATCTTTCGGCCCCTATGGGTTAAATTAATTGACTGAGAATAAAAACATAATTATGTATTGTATTCACAGAGCTAATAACAAAACGGAAGTCAATTGTCTTCTGCTTTTATTTGATCACAGCAACACCTCATCATAATAAATAAAATCTAAAAAAAGACCTTGAATGAAATGATGTCATCGAAATACTAAATAATGACTTAACCCTTTCATCCCCAGTGTTAATTCAAATTAACATGAACTTTGTGAATTTTTTTACCGTAGCGGTAGTGATGTAGATAAGCCACTTTTTTGTTTGTAATCTTTTCTATGGCGTCTATTTTTTCCGCTCGGTTGAAAACCTTATTCCCGCCACAACAACGATAAATATTTTGACATCTACTGATTGTGAGTTTCATCGAATTTCTGCCGTCATTGATTACTTAATTTAAGGTGAGATATCAATATTTTCTACTCGAATTACAAATATTTTAACACATTAAGATGTGTTCTATGATAATAACATCAGTTCAATTCACTTTTCACAGTCATTTGCCAGAATATTGTAAATGAATTTCAATGTTCATTCAAATTAGTGACGGACATGTTTTCGACTAGTATGGCGAATATTCAAAGATTCATTATCCTATATTATTTCTTTATTTCTGTATAAATATTAGTTAAAATGTTATTTGTTTGTACCCTAGAGATTATCACTACATTGTAAATGTGCATTGTTGACATGAAACTTTTATTTGTATTACTTTTGTGTTAGGTTTATTTTACCTTACTGTTTAAAAAATACCCTCTGACGTCCAATGTTAATCCAAACAACATAAAATAATTTCTAAAAAAAAAAAAAATACCAAAAATTTTCTGAGGTTATCAAGCCTTACATTTTTATATAAGTGGAAACAATAATGCGGGTGTGAAAGGGTTAACATGTTCTACATGTAACCTGCAATGCAACAAAGGTTGCAACAAATTACCATACTTATAATTAGAATAAAATAACTTAGTTTGAATGCCACTCTATTTTAGCATAGTAAAAAATAAAGTCGCTATCCGTGTCTGTCTGTTTGTGCGCTTAGTTCTTCTAAACCACGCAACGGATTTTTATAGGGTTTTAACTACCATTTAGAGAATTTCTTCCGGAAGATTTATGTATATAATCCATGCATATTATATTTATAGAAAGTAGAGAAAAGTCAATGTTTTGTAATCAAGTGGTAAAAAAATATTTTCGGACGCTTACATTGTTAACGCTGGCTAAACCTTAACCTTATTAGATACCTTAACCCTTAAATCCATGATTTATTTATTTTTCTGGAAAAAAAAATATTTTGTAGATATTTACATAAAGAATTTTATTTTTTTGTAATTTTTTAATGATATTTGATTAATAAAAAATTGTTGCAAGTTTACAACACCATGTATTTAATAAAAATTAATATGAACAATTTACGTATGAAAAAAAAATAAAAAACCAAAAAAAAATTCTCAAAACTAATAAGTGTACGGGAAAAATACAAGTTATTACATATAAGTATTGTATTATTGTATCTACTTACCTAAGAAAATCAAAATAATAACAGCAAAACAAAACTGTAATTCTAACCTCCAACCAATTTTCGAGAATCTTCACTTTGTTAAAGAAAAAGTGACATTTGACATTTGCGAAAGAAAAAAAAGGTGATGCCACTCGATAAAATATATTACCGTGAACTTGATAATTCTAAAACGGCATGCATTAAGTATACACCAAAGAGTTAAAGGTGGTTTGAACGGTATGTTGCAGTTTTGCAACAGTATGCATTTAAGGGTTAAAATAATGTACTACGGAATTGTATATCTTAAAGAGGTCTACAGAAAAGTACACCGTAGTTTAGGTCTAAATCCTAAGGATAAACCCTAGCAACGCTGGGTACACGTCAGCTAGAAATATATAAACCAACCTGTTTCGATTCGACCTGAATCTTCATCAGGGTTTTATAAAACATACTAAATTAATTACAAGGTTACAGTGTACAGGTACAAAGAAGAAGAAAGAGAACATCGACTTTGGTGGGAGGGCGAGGGGGAGGTAGTTAAGAAAGAGGGGTTAAAAGTGGGTGTAAGGAAGGGGAACACATTCAAAATGGAGTTATTTGATAAATTTATTGACCCCTCAAGCATATTTTCCGTTATATTTCTTAAAGATGCTTTCCGAAAGCCAGAGAATTGTGTGTATTAGAAACGGAATATTTCTGAATGTATCCAAAAACCTAACTGTTTTTTGAAAGGTGATGAAATACGCTTTCAGATTTTATTATTAGAAATAAACATATAATTTTTTTAAATAAAAGTCAAATGCAAACATGAAAAAGTTTTAAAAATGGCTCACCTTACGTTTTTCCGTCTAAACACGCAACTAAAATTACCGATAATGAAAAAATAAATACATAATTTACTAGACAAATTGTTACCAATCCTTTATGTAACAAAATGTATTATAAACATTATTACTTTTTTATTATTTCATATAAAAACAATTAATAAAAAATTTCATAAATTTTTCTCAATTTATAGTCAAACCTTTGGTTTCATAGAGGTGTATATTTTAATTTTTCTGTGGTTAACTTCTAGATTTGAATATAAAGCACATTTTTTTCTCTTTCTAAAAGCATTTAGATCACATTTCTAGTTAGTAAGGGAGACAACAATTTCTATGAGACCACATGATTTGTTCCCCTCAGCCTGAGATTTCTTTCAAATTGTATAAATCACACTTCTAGGAATTTTCTATTCAGTGCAAAAAGGTTATAAACATGAAAATATATTAGTAAGATTTTGAATACCTATATGAAGTGCTGTTGAATTAAAGGTTTAGTAAAAGCAATACAAAAAAAATCTATTGTATCATACTTGATCACTGCTCACCTGTTGAAGTAGGTACTTTTGCTTGCGTCTCACTTCACGGCTAGTCGCCGCTAGCCTCTTCACCTGGGACGTGAGCTGTAACGCAGAAATTGAATATGTTACAACAAATGAATCCTATAATTTCTAAACCCGCTATATCCGATTTTTTGACAAAATGATCTGAGTATGACATCTTGTTTACATTTTTGCGAGCAACAAGAGGAGCCTAAAATTGAGTTTCAAAACCCTCCTTATCACGACCAAAAACCATGTTAAAACTGCGAGTGAGAAACCAAATCCGCCATATCATACAGAAAATTACTATCAAAACGCGCTATATCGGATTCAACCAATCACAAGCAGTTATTTTGCCAAAATACAATATGGCCGCCGCTCTGACGCTACGCTCGTGTGTCAAAATGATCTACGCGTGTGTTTCTAAACCCGCCATGTCGGCTCAGTTGACTTTCTAAAGCCTCTATATCACGAAGTGAGTATCAAAATACGCTTTATCCATTTTATTTATCGAAATTACTTAATTATTGATAGACATATATAGAAAAATAAATGCTTTTCGAAATTTTATTACTCCAATTCATTCTATAAAAAATTGTAATGCAATTACTTATGTACGCTAGAGATGTGACAGTTTTTTGCGGTTTTCTCCAAATCAGTGAAAGTTGATATAGCGGGTATAGAAATTACACGACTCAAATAATACCACACAGGAATAAATCCTTCCAATACCGCCTTGAGGAAAAACAACTATTCATAACTGAATGGCTGCTTGAAAAGGTTCTATTCTTACTAACTAATCATCATGGGGTTTCACAGCAGGGGTAGGCAGGGAGGATAAGGCTGCCACACAACTCTGTCTCAGCATACTTCTTACTTTACATGTATAAATATGCTTTCGACATGACATGACCTTACTCAAATATTTGATTTACATAATTTATTCTCCCTATCATCCGCTCTACAGGCTCAAACCATCTAAGCTTCCATTTCTGGAGAGAAATCTAGTTTCTCCTGCATTTAGTCTCCTTCCTTCCTCAGCCAGTTCAATGTCTCACTGCCATACATAAGGGTTGGTATCGGCACTCCATTGTGGACTGCTAGCTTCGTTTCTTGGGACAATTTTTTTGATAGCAAGTTAACCCATGAGTTGAAGAATTGTGCCCACGCAAGGTACGAAGTACCGCAATAGCAGTGTTGAACTTGTAAGTTCATTTTGCCTTCGAATATAACCTCTGCTAACTAACTACTAGGTTAATTAAAGATAAAAATTAAAATGTCACTTTATCAAGTATGGTATTGTCTATGAATTGGCTTTAATAAAAATATCATTTTAAGTTTCTTGTCGGTCCCAAAAGGTTAAACATTACATTGCAATCCCATAAAAATCCTATCAAAAGTTCAATCAAATAGATAAGTAAATTTCAAAGATAATTGATAGATCTAAAAGATAAATATTTTCTGAGTAAATTTCCATACCAGGGAGGGCCTGTGAAATATGAAGTTGTTTTTCTAGCAAATTGTCATACCAGCATGACATTATTTATTTATTGAATTTGTACAACTTTTATACCTTTTAAACAATGTATTTCCAGTGCCAAATATCCTATAAATGTGTTATAGGACATGGAAACTTATCGATCTTTTGATCCACTGCATTTAGAAAGTATGTGACTCTTCCCACAGGTGAGTTAATGAATAAATTGGTGTGGTTCGCTCTGCATTAAAGGAGGTTATGATGACATCCTCGAAAGTGAGACTCTGGTATAAAGATATTTATTTGAGCCAGATAAATATCCGATTATTAAAAGATAAAAATATTCATCCACGCAATACCTCTGCAAGTCTCTAAAGAGTAGTAATTGGTCGTGCCCAAGATATAAATAGATGGGTATAGTCAGGGGTAACGTCCGTAGAGACGCAAAAACAAAAATGTACGCTAGTTCGTGTGGGGCGCCGATGATAGAATTTGACACCAATACATTTAAAATTATTATGTTAATTTTTCAGCAATTGTCATACCAGGGACCCGGCCGCCTAACACAATGTTATGACCACAATAATAAGGTTGCCAAATCGCTAGAATAAATATATCTGTCCACGTTTTTTAATTAAATAAACAGTAATTGATAAATGATTCAATGTTAAGTAATGCATACCCCTTCAATCATCTTCTGCTTCTCCTGCAGCAGGGTGTCTTTCTCCCTGGCCATGTTCCTGTGCTGCTCCTGCATCTCGCCCATGCGCCGCCACAGGTTCTCGTCGTCGGCGCCTGCCCCCCCGGTACTCGCGTCCCCAGACCCCGAGGGGGGTTCCTGAGCGGTGGAGGCAGCGGGGGCGCCCTCCCTGGCGCGCGCTAGACGCCGGTTCTCCTCCTGAAGACGTGTCACGGCGGTGACCAGTTCTGCCGTCTCCGAGCGCCATTGCTCCTCGATTATCTCCAGCTCCTGCCAATATGGAGAGAATCAATGGATGGTTAATAACCAATAAAATGTGAAACGAGCTATAGATGATAAATTCCCCTATCTTAACCTTTTCAACGCTTACCATTCCAAAACACAATGTGTTTTGCAACAGTTGTCGCGTGAAAATGGGTCGCTTCTACGACTCATTCTTGTTTTCAACAGCTCGTCTGTGGAATAATTTTCTAGAATTTCCTTTTCCAAAAGTGCCCTTAAAGTAATTTTCTCACGAAAATGGCACTATAGAAATGATCCAAACATTAATACAACATGGAAGACCCAGATTAATTCCTTCCTTCCCTCGTAAATAGACCCTCTACATAGCATCCCCACAGATGACTCCTGTGTGAAGTGAATATAAAAAAATTAAAGTATGAAAAGCTTATCTTTTTCATCTGCAATGCATTCTAGATAGATGCAATTTTTGCATCTATCTAAAAACATCAGGATTCTTCGAAAGGAGGAACCAAGTACAACATGCTTAGAAAATATTTCCCTACCTATCAATTTTTGCTCAAACAAAGAATGTCATTGGCAATCCAGCAAACAGTGATTAACCAAACGGTTAGTAAATTTAAAATAAAATACAATTAAGAATAACAAACTATTCAACATTATTATATATTTAAAACTATTGAGGGGAAACTATGATACTAACAAGGGTTTGGTTCATTTTAGGTTTATTTATGTAGACATTTTATTTCAATTAGGTACATATTTTAGTCTATGTACCTACCTAGTATATTATTTTTTTTTCATATTGCACTGATGCTCAGTAACATTAAAAGTTTTGGGGAAATCCGTATTTAGGAAAATTTAATTTCATATTTTTAGCATTACAATGACTTATTATAGGTAGGTAATGACCAAAAATGGAACTATGGACCTACTTATAATAATGAGTAGGTAATAAAAATACTATAATGACTGCTTGTTTTTTGTTACTTTACATTCGAGAACACTTAATCGAGAGTCTTGAATATGTTTTCAATAGGTACAGAAACAGGTTCCATGGTGAAATTAGATGCTTTGGCGTTATGAAAGTATTTCACGCAGTATAACTTTACAACTAGGTTTGAACTTAGTATTGATTTGGATTATTAAATATGTTGAAAAATGATAAGGTCACATTTAAAAGCAATATACAACAGTTGACCTTTGCAACAAACTATTTAAATGTCAGATACATGAACCCGACAAACCTTTTCAAATCGTTGTCGATATTCCGCCTTTTCCAGTTTGTCATTTTCCAGCTGTGAGATTTTATCATGCAGGTCTTGAAGGGTGGAGTTTTCTCTCTCATTTCGTGTGGCCAAGTTCTCCAATAATTCCAAGGCGTTGATTACTTTCGGTAGGAAAGAGGTGAGCGCCTCCGCCCCGTACTTGTCTATAATAATCTCGCACTCTTTGCCTATATCGGAGGCAATGTCGTACACATCTACCACCGTCACATCGTCGCCATTCTCCGCATCTGACATTTTCGATGCGTATCGCCTATGGAGTGGCATAAATCTGCTTTCTTGTTTTCTATTTACGATTTTTACCTGCAACTAGTCAGATGTCACTTAGCCGCCATCACAAATCTTTATGGCTAATAATATTTTTCTATGGATTTTCATTGTTGCCAGTACAAGAACAATGTTGCGATTATATTTTTTTTCAATTAATTATCCTTTTAGGCTTTTTATGAAAAAATTAAATATTTTTTTGGAACTTTATCTTAGAAAAATCCTAGTCATAATGAATTATTGCATCCGGATCCGGACTTATTCCATATGGCGCTATCGATTGTTTATAAAAATGACAAAATCACGAAGAGATTGTTATAACTCTACTCAAGGGAAGTTAATAATTAATATTATTCATGTAAAAGATAAGGAGGAACGAGTACAAAAAAAAGAAGTTACTTAAGTTCGAACACGATTAAAATTTATTTAAAAAAATGTATAAAGAAGGGTTAGTCTTAATCTAGCTTAATTATAGTTCTTATCTTGAACCGCGGATCTCCACGTTCGCACTTATCACCGACATCACACAAGCGGCAACTTGGGTTGGATCCGAAGGGCGGAATTAGTTTAGCCTGGGCCAAGGCTCCGAAGGGCGGAGTCGGCAGGCAGCGACTCCTGAGAGGGCAGCTTCCTCGTAGGGATATCCTCAGCGCCGCTCCAAGGGGGAGAGCAGGAAGTTTCTCGGCGGAGGCGAGACGGTAACTTCTGCTAGGGCAGCTCCCTGGTCGGAAGAGCCTCAGTGCCGCTCCAAAGGGGGAGAGCAGGAAGTTTCTCGGTGGAGGCGAGACGGTAACTTCTGCTAGGGCAGTTCCCTGGTCGGCAGCTGCCTCTCAAGGGGGAGAGCAGGATGATGACTCCCAATATGATGACTGTCGAGTGCGGAAATGTGAACTGTCGAAAACTAGGCGAGATCGTGACCGCCGAGAGGGAAGCCTCCTGGGCGGAAGCGCCTCGGCAGCCGCCCCAAGGGGAGGCGAGATGATGACTTTCGGGTGCCAAAAAAAATCAACTGTTGGTTGCGGAATCTGTCTTCAGCTGTTGAGGCGAGATGAAAACTGCCGAGAGGGCAGCTTCCTCGGCGACCGCCCCAAGGGGGGGCGAGATGATCACTCTCCAATGCCAAAAAATCAACTGTTTTCAGCTGTTGAGGCGAGATGAGAACGGGTGCGCCTGTTCTCACATTGCCGGAGGATTGGGGGCGGAGCTACGAAGTTTGCCGAGTGAACACGAAGGCTCAAAGCGGCTCGGAACTACGAAGTTTGCCGAGTGTACACGAAGGCTGGCAACAATCAACTTGATTTTGAATAATTTGTTTGAAGTCTTGAAGTTTGACTGTGGTTTGACGTTCGAAAATCTCTCAAGTATGAGGGAGATTTTGTGTTGAAAGAAACGAAACATGGAGGTCGTTATTAGTAAACATTTACAAGACATAATCAACCCTACGGACGAAAATAAGTATTATTCTGGATACTTCGACAGCCAGGAGAAATACGCTGCATTCAATACTGACTTGAAGGCTTCAGGGTTTTCATTCTCAACCAGAACCAGTTATGGTAGAAAAGGTATGTAGCCCTACCCTACTACAATCACAGAGCGTGCAGCGTCTAGCCCTGCCCTTTTGGCCAACATAAACTAATTTGTATTCCATTTTTTTTAACCTAACCTAACCTAACCTAACCCAACCTAACCTTCTACTTCCTGGTTACGAAACCATTACTAGGATAGGTTATTGTACTTTTTATTACTAACCTCCAACTTACCTAGCTCTGGTAGTTTGTATTGATATTTGAAGGTTATGTTTGTATTATTTAAGCTTTCTGCCAGAAGCCTGACCTCAAAATTGTTATTTAATCTTATATATTCTAGGTTTTCCGAATAAAATCACAAAGTAGAAGAAATTTGTGTTTAATCCGTGACCTATCCTGATATTCCTTTACGATAGGCCTACTTCACTAGTAACTCTTAAGATCATTTAAACTTGAATGCACTACTTGTATTTTTATGACAAAGTGACTTCTTCGATGTAATTGTTATGCAGTCTTATGGAGAAATAACAACCAACCAAGAAAGCCAAGTTCTCATTGTCACAGGTTTAAATTTGCCGGGCAGATATGAAGTGAAGTTCGGATTTCGTAGCTCCGCCCCCAATCCTCCGGCAATGTGAGAACAGGCGCACCCGGTCGCCGAGGAAGCTGCCCTCTCGGCAATTCTCATCTCGCCTCAACAGCTGAAGACAGATTCCGCAACAAACAGTCCCGAGTCAAACAGTGAACAGTTGATTCTTTGGCACTGGAGAGTGATCATCTCGCCCCCCCCCCCCCTTGGGGCGGTCGCCGAGGAAGCTGCCCTCTCGGCAGTTCTCATCGGGTGCGCCTGTTCTCAGGGGCGACTGACTGGGTACTCTCTGATTGGGTACTGTTGACTGTTTTGGAATGGAACTGTTAACTCCTGCGCAATCCGGCGACCGTAGCGCACCTGTCGTGGGGTGCTGGAACTAAAGTGGTTCCGCTTTACACCACTTCGGTACGTTGTTTGAGTCCTGTGGCGCTGGCATCGCCATCCTCACCGCTAGAGTTATTATTATTTTAAAAGATGTTAATATTACATTTGTGCAAAAGACCTTCAAACCATTGCAATATAGCCTAGCCTTGGGCGAAGGTTTTTATTGCCGGGTCGCTGGTTTAACAATACACCCATTTCGGATTACGACTTGATGGGTGTATTTCCAAGTTGGCTTTCTAATTTTTTTATTGCGGGACCGGTGAAACTATCCAGTAAATACTTAAGGACTAATAATTCGAACTGCCGCCTCCATCTGCGTGTAAAATTACAGAGACAGATGCGGGAGCACGTGTTCGCTTTGGTCTTTCTGTTAATTCAAGTCTTGTATATACCTAGGGACATATCAGAAAAAACCTCAAGATTTTAAGCAATTTTTTAGGCTCTTAAAAATCTTGCTCAATGCTAAATTAAAACTGGGGTGCATAACATATTGAGCTAAAAATATATATTAAAAACTACCTAAACTTAAACTACCCGATTATTTCGAAATAGATATCACGAATATGTCCACCACTATGAACCAAAAAATCTATGTTCTGTGAGCTGTCAAACTGTCAAACCGTCAAACGTCAAAAGTTAAAAAATATTATGTTCATGCAAACAATAATATTGTCGACGAATTTTTAAATTGATAGATAAAATTTAATTTTGTAAAAATAAATTTTCGTCTATTTAGTATAACTATTCAAAGTCTAAATTGTTATTTTGTCATCTATTTTTTAACTGCAAAAAACCAAAACAATGGAAAAAAGTCAAAAGATTATAAGATTAGAATTTGCGCCTGGGACTTGTGCAATATGTAATGCAGATGATAATGAATTAAAAAGTATAGAGCTCAATTATGTATTTAACCATTCAGTTGAAAATTACGCAGAAATGCTTATGAAATGTTTTAATATACAGGTACTAAAAAAAACTTTAAATTAGGTAGTTTGAATTATTGGCTTGTGTAATCTGTATTGCTGTAATGATTGTCATTTATGTTCTGGGTAAAGGTTACGAATTCCGCTTCACGGTAAATATGGAATGTTTACTTTGAATTAATACTTGAATTTAATTATATTATTACTAAAAGTTACTATAAATGTTGGGGAACCTTTAATAACGCCTGCTCGCGTCCCCTTTAGAGTTATATCCCAGTTTTCAAGTAGTTTGTGGGCTACGCTAGGTTTGTATAGACTGGTTTGTGATTTAATTCTAATACGATATTATGAATATAATCCAACTCTTGATATGAACATAGTCACCGTCGGCTGCGAATATAACGGCGCCGCATACTAATT
This sequence comes from Hesperophylax consimilis, assembly GCF_061612785.1. Lineage (NCBI taxonomy): Eukaryota > Metazoa > Arthropoda > Insecta > Trichoptera > Limnephilidae > Hesperophylax > Hesperophylax consimilis. The sequence goes on from NC_142857.1 coordinate 16,811,563, forward strand.
GACATATCGCGTAAGTGACTTAATAAACTAAATTAAAATTAAAAGTGCGTATTTTTCCGTCTCCCCCGACATAATAAATCATGTTTTGAATTAATAAAGCTAAATCCATTTATTTGAAAGTGAAATATTGCGTATTAGGAGTGAAGCAGAATAAGAAAAATAATATGTTCTGTATATTAAATTTTAAAAATAGCACTACTATAAGAATCGTGAGTAAACTTTTACCCACAACTACCCTTTTTAATACACATTTTTTTAAAAACAAACTTTGGTAAATATTTCCCTAACTGCCGCACTTTTAATAGACCCAGATTATTGAAACTACACTTCGTTTTCATCTTATTTACTACAAAACGCAGCTGTTTACGTCGGTAAAGGTTGTAGATAGATGAAAGATGCATTGTAATTCTGTTTTTATTCTATCAAAGTTAAAAATTTTCCTTATAGAAAATAATCATTGAATGCGTTATTGACTGAAGTCACTCAATACTAACTACATCACCACGATTTTCGCGGTAACTTGCTTAAAAGCAGATGGCTTATTACCAATTGTAGTGGCAATTTCTTCCAACCTTCCAAATGACCCAGAGATATAAAGTTTTTTTATTAATCCTTATTTACCGAGTGAACTTCGAAGTAAGCCCGGCGAATATACCAGAGACGGAGACGACCATCTATACTACATTAACCTGTCTTTATGTTTCCAGCTGAAGTCAGAAGATCAAACCATCAATGTAGAGATATGTGAAAGTTGCGTCAGTAGCTTGAGGAATGCCGCCTCCTTCCGTCAGCTGGTAGAGGCGGCTGACAAAACCCAACAGAAAAAGGCACCGCACTTGAAAAATGGTAACAACACGATTATTGGTTTGTTCCGTATCCACTTTTTAAGGAAATTAAGAAAATTAAAAATAAACTGCTCAACAAACCTAAATTTATCTATATTAGTTGAATTCCTATCAAACATGAATTTATCTATATTAGTTGAATTCCTATTAAACATGAATTTATCTATATCAGTTGAATTCCTATCAAACATGAATTTATCTTTATTAGTTGAATTCCTATTAAACATGAATTTATCTATATTAGTTGAATTCCTATCAAACATTAATTTATCTATATTAGTTGAATTCCTATTAAACATGAAATTATCTATATTAGTTGAATTCCTATTAAACATAAATTTATCTATATTAGTTGAATTTCTATCAAACATGAATTTATCTTTATTAGTTGAATTCCTATTTAACATGAAATTATCTATATTAGTTGGATTCCTATTAAACATGAATTTATCTATATTAGTTGAATTCCTATCAAACATGAATTTATCTATATTAGTTGAATTCCTATTAAACATTAAATTATCTATATTAGTTGAATTCCTATTAAACATAAATTTATCTATATTAGTTGAATTTCTATCAAACATGAATTTATCTTTATTAGTTGAATTCCTATTAAACATGAAATTATCTATATTAGTTGAATTCCTATTGAACATGAATTTAACTATATTAGTTGAATTCCTATCAAACATGAATTTATCTATATTAGTTGAATTCCTATCAAACATGAATTTATCTATATTAGTTGAATTCCTATTAAACATGAATTTATCCATATTAGTTGAATTCCTATCAAACATGAATTTATCTATATTAGTTGAATTCCTATTAAACATGAATTTATCCATATTAGTTGAATTCCTATCAAACATGAATTTATCTATATTAGTTGAATTCCTATCAATAAGTGATTTAGAAAGGTAAATATTTACCAAAGCACCGCACTTTTAGTAGGCACAGATTATGGAAATTATATTTTACTTCAACTTAATAACTACGAGAAACAACTATTTACTTCGGGAGAGATGGTAAACGATGCATTAAAGTTCTATTTTTATTAAAAGTTCAAAAAGTTCCTATTAAAACGATCTTGTTCCGCCATTTTGGATTTTTCTAGCATGGAGTGACGTTTTCAAAAGGTTTCGTTGCACAATCGATATACATAATCACAAATTATTTGAATAACCCAAATGAAGTAATTAATAACTAATTTTTACTATCTCCCGGCGTAAATAGTTGTTTCTCGAAAAATATGTAAATTACTTTAGTTAAGCGGTTAAAACTTGTTTATCTTCACATGGCTCTCCCCCACAATTTGCATAATGATGATTGGGTGACAAACAGTTCAATTATATATTGCAAGATACATAACTTTACAGAAGGGCCAATTTATAGTGTATTTATGAGTGTTTTATGAGTGGTATCCCAGTTTCACGTCATTGCCACCGCATTGTTTTGTACATGACCACTTATCACCATTATCAAACTCAAGGCATTTTAAATACCAATTCAAATAAGATGTTATGTGAGTATTACAATGTTGCATAAAACTATAAATTTCTTTTAGGAAAGTCTCCGAGAAAAAGTGCGAAAACCTTGCCCTATTCAAAAGCAAATGTAAAATCTCATGGCACCAAAGAGAGCACCAAACATAATGAGAATATCCTTCAGCTCACAGAAATAATTATAGATAAAAATGATCGCAGCAGGCCGGAAACCAACCAACAAATTGAAATTATATTGAAACCGTGTCACGAAGAATTTAATGATAATTTGTCAAATCTGCCTGATCAACCATTATCTAAAGCACGAGAAGATTCAAATAGTGTAGATAAGTATGATATTGTTGATATTAGAGAACAGGTAATAGATGGGGAATCTTCTACAACCTTAGCCCAAATGAGCAGTCATCAATTTGAAGTCAAATTGGAACCTAGCAAAGAATTTAATGATAATTTGTTGAAGTTATCTGATCAACCACTATCCAAAGTACCAGAAGATTCAAATAGTGTGGATATGTATGATATATCTGACGGTGGAGAGCCGGTAACAGATGGGGAATCTTCTACAACATCAACCCAGATGAGAATAGCCACGGGATTCGAACGAGAAATAGAACGAAGTAAAAAGAAAGAAACCGTCACCATACCACCATTAGATATCTCCTGCAAGATGTGTCCTATTTGCAGTCAAAAGTTTGAATTCTGGCGCTTGTTGTCGACGCATTATGACAACCACTTTCCAAATTTTGTTTGTGAAATTTGTGGATTGTCGTATTCTAAGTCAGGAAGCTACTACCATCACCGACAACGGCATTTAAAAGTTGATAGGCATGTTTGCAAACTTTGCTCTAAAAGTTTTTTATCATCTAGCTCGATGTATGGCCACATAAGGACCCATCACAATAAAGTCAAGCCGATGAGGTGCTCTGAATGCGATGCCAGGTTTTCTAACTCAGACTGTAGAAGAAGGCACATGTCTTTGAAGCATGGAAAAGAGTGCACGTTGTATCTATGTCCCATTTGCGAAAAAACCTTTTACAGTCCGTTTAAACTGAATACCCACGTTAAGAGGACCCACGACAATATAAAGAGCTGCTTCTGCACTGTGTGCGATAAGGGTTTCTACGGGAAGCAAGAGTTGAAAGAGCACATGCTCATGCACACAGGTCAGTTTCCTGCTTTATTTTTCAAATGTGCATTAACTTGAGTGCGTAATTCATTTTCATAATATGTAACATTTAGACCACTAGTGCAAAAGTGGTCTATATTTTTTTCTCATGTAGTAGAACATATTAAGAGGGTGTATCCTTTGAAATATTTAAAAGCGCCACTTAATCTTTACTTATCTGAAGGTAGAAATTATGTATCACCCAAAGGGAGGTCACTAGCAGTGGTGGCTTGTACTCACAAAATTGTGTGAAGCACTAAAAATATTGTCAGTAGGTATAGTATGAGAACTGTGTACTAAAGTGGCGCCATCATGGCGCGACAAATAAATGTATTGTATCTGCCGAGGAGTTCCGAGGCATTGGTGAGCGCCATTCATGTTTCGGAGAAATTTCAATGCTATGGTCAACATCCATGCTCTGCACGTATTGATAATCGATGTTCCCAAGTGACGTTTCTCGATGAAAAATATGGAATCCGCTTGCGCCAGCAAATTCGAGCCAGTTGAATTTAAAGGGGCGGTGGTGGGTGGGAGAGAGAGAGGAATTTTGTTGGAATTGGATAGATATTATTTAATCAAAAATTATCGAATTATTACCATGAATCAAACTACCCATCATTAAATAATAACAGAATTTTATTAATTCTACCAATTATTAAAAATGAAAAATTCAAAATTATTAAAATTCAAAAGAATTTTAATAGTTCTAGAAACAACCCGACTTCAACTCCAACTTCCCTCCGGTGCGGAAGGGTTAAGAAGCGCACCTATATTGAATCTTTAATTATTAACATTATTTTATGTCTGCGGTATTATGTCCTATAAGCATTTTGATGTTTTATAAAAAAAAAAATTTCAGATGCTGATAAGTACAAATGCAGAGAGTGTGGAAAGGGTTTCCCTCGCCTGAAAAGCCTCACGGAACACCTGAAGATTCACAACAACATCAAGGACTATGTGTGTGAAGTATGTAACAAAGCCTTTGTGCAAAAAAGTGCATTAAAGACACACATGAAAGTGCACACTAAAATCTCTAGTTGATTATTTTTTTATATTTCGTTCTTTTGAATACAGATAATTGTAGCGTCATTTCTTATACTTGAAAGAAAAACACAATATTCTATCCCTACATAATTAAAAACCGTCTTTAGAGATTTAGGAGTTCCATCAGACATTTAAGCTTCTTTTTCAATCTCACATTGAGAATATCACGCCGAATGCTTTGAAAATGCTAGAATTTATGCTTACAGTAAGTTCAGTTTTTCAAGTTTCAGTTTTATATTGAGATATTTTATAAATTTTATAGATGTGATTTAAATTATGTAATATTACTATGTGATCTATTCAGAGATGTGCTTTATTTCAAATAAATCCATTTCAAATGGAAATGCAAAATGCAAAATGGGTATTTTCCATTATGCATTTTAAATGCTTTTCTAAAAACCATTTTGCATTTTGCATTTTAAATGCTTTTCTCAATGCATTTTCCATTTTAAATGCTTTTTTGCAACATTCTTCTTACTATCTCCACTCATCTTTTTTTCATAAGCCCCAAATATCAGTCGGTCCTCAACCTCGCTATGAGAGATAATTTACATTTGTCAAGTTGCTCCCTGGTAGGAGCCCTGGCAATTGAGTGATACCATTACAAAAAATACAGATTCAAAAACTGAACATGGGGCCATGACGCTGTAATATTAAATGTTAGATAGCAGTTTCTATGTTTTTACGTTGGCAACATTAGTCCCGCGCAAATTTTTTGTGGTTTCATAATCTGTAGTTGTGGTGTTTTTGGATTTACCATCATGTAATATGTTTGTTCTACATTGATGTACATTATTAAATGACAAAATTGTTTAAAAATTCTATAATTATTTTGATTGTTTGACCTGAGAAACCATTTTCCATTTTCAATGCATTTTGAAAATAGGTATTTTGCATTTTGCATTTGAAATGCTTTTCTAAAAACCATTTTGCATTTTGCATTTTCAAATGGAAAAGTTTTGACCCATTTCCATTTTGCATTTCAAATGGTTTTGGGTACCCATTTTGCACATCTCTGGATCTATTCTAATGTTTCCTTAAAACTATAAATGTATTTATCTACAAATATTTTCCTATACATCATATTAAGAATGTTTAATTGTTAGAACCTACAGACAAGCTGCCATATGACAGCTTTGTGGGACTGCCCTAAATTTGTACAAATGTTTTATTTACTAAATAAATCAAAAATATATATAAATATTTTTTTTTAATTCCACAAACACTTAAGATTCTCTACATATCCTATGTCAGAAGCTACCTAGAGTACGGTTCAACAGTGTTTAACCCTTATCGTTATACATAGAAAGCGTTCAGAAACGTTTTTGAAATATGTTTCTTATCGCATGCGAAATGATGAAAACTATGTCTCAATGAACCTTAAAACTTGTGATCAACGCAGAGTTATTAGAGACCTAGTAATGCTTTATAAGATGATTCATAATTTTATTGATATCCCGAACCTATTACAAAATATTAATTTCAGGTATCCATTAATTGAGTACACAATCTCTGGACACATTTTATATTTAATTATTGAAGACAATGTTAGCGATTCCTAAACGAAAATTTGAAACAGAAAAAGATACGGTCACATCTAGGACTTGAACCCAGGACCCTATCTCCTCCGTTCATATTTAACTGTATCATACTTCGAATAAGAACAACCAACATTGTCTTCATTTTATCACTGCACAATTTATTGGCTTTATCTTTATGCATGATCGCATGATTCAACCCGAACTAAAAGCAAACTAGACAGTGTCTTAGATAAAGATATCTTATTTTAATTTTAATGTGCGACATCTCATTTTTTCTGTAAGTCTAGGATGAATATTTATTTTTGGAATTTATTCCAAAAGTATTACAAAAATAAACATTTTATGTTCGTAAAAGCAATACTAATTATCTTAAAAATGTAAGCTATAGCACATTTAACAGATTATGCACAGACATCGATTTGCATAACACAAACCTCACTAAATTCATAACATTTAATGGAATAAGTACGTTAGAAAACTGAAAATTATTGATTTTTTTTTTTCATGACATTTCCTTTTTTTCCTATTTTGCTTTCAGTTTGAATTGATTAAAATAATTTTCATTAACAGCATAATTGAATAACAGCAGTTTGAATTGAATAACATCACTTTCTCTCGTTGTCATTATTGATACCCATCCCATGTAATGTAAACCTAGGAAATATTTAAAAAAACACTTTTTGTACCTTTAAGATGGCCTGAGGGATATTTCAAAATTTTAAGTCCCCTGGGTCCATAACAGCACCTCGAAAAAAAATTTTAGCATGAAAAAATGTTAGACACATTAGACACATGCATTTTCTATCTCACCAATTATAAACTTAAATTATGAAAAAAATATTTATCTTATTTTAACACTGTTTATAAAATACAGCAGCTAGACACAGACGAAAATTAGTGATTTTAAATCTACTGCTAGATGAATTGACTCTTTTCTACAAAAAAACATAAAGTGATTTCAAAAGAATGTTATTTTATATTGTGTAAGTTTTAAAAGTATGTAATTTTTTATTATAATAAAACCATACATCGTTGCGCTTTTTTTTAAATTTTTAAACGTAATGTTGTAATAAACAACACATATTATTATACAATATTATGAAATTTTATAAATTATAATTCAACATTCACTCAAAAACAGTAAATTAAACCAGTCACGAATTATTTCTGTCCACAAAATATTTAAAATGAAACTTAACACACTATTCCTGTGCCATTGTGCTCCAAAGTTGTGAATCTGCTCATTTCTTTGTGTCCTCAACAATAAAATAAAAGCCTGAAGTTTTAATAACAAATAATAATAACTTTACTTAATTAATTAATGTATAAATAACACATCTGCCCTGATGATGGACACTGCAATGCTGTCCGAAACGTTGGCTAAAGAAGGAGTTAGCGCAACACGGCATAACACCCCAAAAACAAATAACAAAAATACTTTTGGCCGTGAAAATCTTAAATCATGTAACCGTAGTAGGTACTGATACCTACTCATTACTACCTGTAAGTGAACTTTATTCCAGACAGGTAGGTCATCCTTGTAACCGTAGTAGGTACTGATACCTACTCATTACTACCTGTAAGTGAACTTTATTCCAGACAATAATCAGATGAGTTCAAGCTACTATTATTTTTTTAATTTTTATTAACCTAAATCCGAACTCATCAATGATATATAACACTTATAGTGGACTAGATCGCCAATCACCCTACCTCCCGTATAGCAGCGCCCGTAGTGATTTGAAGAGCCGATCCGCCATCTTGAAAAGGTCAGCCAGCGTGATTTGCCTGCTTGTGTACAATGGAGAATTGGTTTATCAAGTTTAATTAAATATTTAGGATTGGAGACCTGTTGTCAAGCGGACCACCATGTTGCCGGCAAAGCTGGACCAGATGTAGCCGCAAACATCGGTGTCGGTCAAGAAGCGCCTAGTGCCTAGGTGCTGGCCGCAGAGCCGCCTTTGATTTTATTCTAAGGATTTCATTTTGAAAATTGTCTGCTCTGAACAAGTCTTTATGAAGCAAATGTAGGTCTATGTGCAAAATCACTTTTTAATATAATCAGGTTCCAATTGCTTAGGTAATATTGCCTACAATTTTTTTTCTACATTGATTTGTGTATATTTATAAGATAAATATGTACTGTATAATGTTTTATTTACATTAATTTTAGGCAAAGACTGATATAGGCCTACCGGTATTCCAATATTTAATGTGAGCGGTAACTTATGTTTGCCTAAGAAAGTCACTCCCTATCAATTATTACAATACATCTGTAAATCCTGATTTATTTACGTTACCAGTCTTAAACCTGTAACTATATGACTATGACTAGGCCTATGTCTTATGTGACTATATACGTTATTGCAGCACATTGTCTTATCCCATTGTAAACTTTCTAAGTAAAACGTAGAAGCAGAAATCATTCAAAACAGTATTTTTTTGGTAAACTAATGTTTAAGACAAGATTTTTTATGCATAGCACAAAGGGTAACAATTATTTTACAAGCAATAATTACTAGCCTGAAACACTCATCCACATTGAAAAATCTCCTGATAAAAGATACATGACGCCAACGCAACAAATAAAATAATGTTGGTTGTTTTCAGGTGAAAAAATTTAACAAACAGTAATGGTTGAATGAAACACTAGTATATATTGAATTATTTCGCGGATAAGAGATAAGCCGCCATAGCTCAGTGGTCAGAGCTGTCGACCGGAAATCGAAAGGACACGGGTTCAAGTCCCGTTGGCGTCATGTATCTTTTATCAGGAGATTTTTCAATGTGGATGAGTGTTTCAGGCTAATAATTATTGCTTATAAAATAATTGTTACCATTCAAAACAGTGTTTGTTATGCTTAGTTGTGTTGCTTTGAAAAATGAGTGTACATATTCTAGTTTCTAATAAAAACCCAGGAGCCTATCCTGTTAGAATATAATACGTCATTTTTTCTCTATTCCCAATTCCCAATCAAACTTTTGTCAAATCTAGTCCTTTTTCTTTCACAATAACTTATTTTAATATATTTGGCAAAGGTTGAGTCCTGAAATGATGGTGCGGTATGTATTAAAACCATAATTAGAAAAGCCTTTTGTCACACATTCCGTGAGTCGGTTAATAATCCATTTATTTATTTACTAATCATTTACTCAATATTTAATTAGAAATATAGTATACATTTCATAAAGAGATGTTTAAACAAATATGTTCTTAATGTACGATAGAATGCATGTATTTTGAATTCCCGCAGTGATCTGACTCTTTCAAGATGGCTTCAAATTCCTACGGCAATGGCCGCCAGGTTGGCTATCTAGTCCACTATGGGTGTTATATATCATTGGAACTCATCATGGATGCGCAGACATACATATCCCTTGCACAAGATGCCATCAATGCACTAACAAATATTGTGATGGATCCCAATAACAAATTTACAAAGGAGCATATTGCCAAAATAATGCCCAAAACTAATAATATCCTAGGGTTCATAGGCCAAATGGCTGCAAGAATGGCTACCCTAGAAGGCGAATTATCAGTGTACAAAAATATTCCTCCTGCTGTAACCACTACTAATTTGCAAACAAATAACATCTGTGATATTATTGCTGAGATGAATGATCAAAATTTAAGGGAAAAAATATTATAATATGTAACTTCCCCGAAAGCAAAGCAATAACCCAGACTGATATTATGAAAGACGACACTACCAGCATAAAAAAATCATTTTCGACCTGGACAACTCTACCAATTCTCTTGACCTGAAAGTTTAGAGAATCGGGAAAAGGGATATTAATAAACCAAGGGGTGTAAAAGTCGAGTTCCCTGAGTCTAAATGGCCGAAAATCCGCCTCGGCAAAAAACACTTGCTGAAGAATAACATCCGCATGTACCCTGACCAATCAGTTGCTCAGAGGAACTATCTAAATAATTTACGAAACGAACTAAAAAATAAAAAATCATCGGGTGAGCAAGACATTACAATCAAGTACATTAATAATCACCCAATAATTGTAAAATTAAATCTAAAAAACTGACCCACAAACTAATAATATATTTTCAAAATCTAAGAGGACTGAGAACGAAACTTCAAGAACTAAAATGTACATTACCAACGATGAATTACGAAATTTATGCCCTTACTGAAACATGGCTAAATGCTGACATAAACGATCAACAACTGGGGTTTTTTGATCATTTCATTTACAGAAACGACAGATGTCAAAGTTCCAGCAATAAAACAAGAGGTGGCGGCGTACTATTGTCAGTATCAACCGAACTGAATTCGAAGAAACTGAAATGCTTTCACAAACATCTTGAACAAGTGTTTGTAATGGTTTCCTTAAAAAATGAAAAACTTATAATCGGTTGCACATATATACCACCATCCTCCGGCCTGCAAACTTATAAGGAGCACCACCTTGAAGTTGAAACTATGCGAAGAAAATTTCCTGATGCTACATTTATTCTGATGGGTGACTACAACCTTCCAAATATTGTATGGGACATTGAGAACATCGCGTCCTCGAGTCCGGACAACATCAATCATGGCTCAATTTTAATTTTATTTTGATGTCCAAATTCTTAAAAAAAAAGAAAAAATAAGAAAATACCCAGATTTAGGAAATGCGATTAAAATAATTTGGCATTCTCAGACTATGATAAAAATCCCATTTGTTATTTCCGCTACTGGCATTATACCTAGTAGTCCAGTCAGTGGGGAGTTTTACCTTGCAAAAGGTTAGGTAGTAGCGATTTTGATATATGTTGTTAAGATTGGGACTCTAAGGAAAAAAAAAAGTTTTCGACCTTGGGAGGGTCGAGCTCGACCCGCCATCTTGGATTGAAGGTGCCAAAATTTGTTTATTTTAAAATAATTGTGAAGTGGTCGTTTTTACAACCAAATTGTTGAAGACAAACTTAAAGAAAACTAAATTACCTACATTTTTTGTTGAGAATTTTTTTTTGTAAGTCTAGTAGGTAACGAGTTACAGTGGCGGAAATGTGAATATTTTTCTAAAAAATGATGAAATTCCCAACTTTGTAATTTTTTCGGGTTATTCATTACATAATTATAATAATTTTCACCGACATGAGGTAGAGAACATGGCGCATTTTTTTATTGTGGTATCCCCAGTAGGTCTTCTCCACAGATATACCAGCGATGGAAGATTTCGAAATTATGTTACATTACTATGAATTATGTTACTATAAATTATGTCACTTAATAACAGTCTTCGTCATCAATGTCATCATCTAACTCATTGCCTGTGATACTGAGATTCTGGGCTTCCATTGACAAAATCTCTTCTTCTTCGTCCTCGACATCGATGTGAACCTCTGGCGAATTTCGGCATGTTTGACCATTACAGCACCCACATACAATAGAACACTTCAATCTAGCTTTCCTGCAGCTACATGCAACGCCGCATCCTTTTTTACTATTGCATGAAATAAATTTTAATAAAGTCTCGGGTGCTGGTTTCTTTGTCATTCTTACTGGAACAAGCCCGTTGGTGTCACGTTTCCAGCCCCAGTTTTCTGGATTTTTTTGGATTCCATACCATTTTTGGACTTGATGGTACGTTCTAAATGCATGGTACCGTGCAGCGTCGTTCGTTGGTGGCAAAGAGGCAAGATTGAATTTGCTTTTTGCTGTCGACTTTGCGAAACGTTTGTAGCGGACTTCTTCCAAGGTTTCCTTATCCATGTCACCCCCGTACAAAGCAACAAGAAAGCGTGTTCCTGCAACTGCTATGTCTTCTGGTGTTGCATCATGTTGTTTGAAGATTCCTATCATGGCATTGAGTCTTGTGTCGTTTTGCACAAGCGAACAAAATTTTATTTTTCCTTGGTTGAAGAAGGACGATGTTGTATCGCAGCCGCTTAAGGCATGAATAAACAGAATATTCTCAGCCGCCTCTTTTTATTTCACACTATTCGCGGAATACAGTCTTTCAAAAGTTTTGCCTCTCCCGGGTTTGTGGATATATACTACTTTTGGGTGGTGCTAATGCTGTCAGCAGAATTAGGAGATCAACGTTTTTGGCCAATAATAAGAAACAGCGTCATATGATGAACACAAGGAAATCGCAGTATTGACAATCAACTCATCAGCATCTTCTTCAGCCTGCTTAACTGTAAAATCATCCTGTATAAATTGCTTTGTAAGCATCGAAATCAGACGGACTTTGTTATTTTCATTGGCTAAAAATCGTTCTTGTGAAACTTGAACTGGCATTGTTTCATCGAAAAGAACATCTGCAGACATGTGCTTCTTCGATCGGCGAAGTCTTTCTTCGGTTTTCGTATTTTTTTCACCATCATCAAGCGGATATCAATCGAAAACAATGACTGCATGTGATCCATAGTGATTTCTTACATAGTGAACGTACTTCTCGCAAATTGACCCAAAATAATCATTCCGATTCCATATAACTTTATGTAAAAGATATCCTCCATCCACAACATTAATTTTGCTACCTCAAGTTGCACGCCTTCTGGAAGTTGTTCGAAAACACCATAAAATGATGATTTCGTACCTTTGCGCATTCCTTCTTCAGTGAAAAGCGACAAAGGAAATGGGGCGAGTTCGAATTTAAGGATATCCTTCAATTCTTCGTCGGATTTCTTCACATTACACATTCTCTGGAAAAACATTAGCGGGTTGATGGAAATAGTTGTTTCGCCGACCTTGATACTGCTGTTGACTGCTACTAATGGAATAACTTTGTCCTTACGTTTAAATTTTATAGATTCAAAAATTTCAGACGTGGTAACCATGTTCGACATCCTCTCGGTACCTATTTCTCTGGATAAATGACAATTAATCTTTTCATCCCCGACAATTCCAGTACTGATAGAAAGAAGTGAATTGATTTCGGGGAAGAGACAATGCTAAGAAAACCAATCGAACAGCTTTTTCAAGTCTTGATCGTCTCGAGTGATACGGGGAGTGACCGAGCATCCAGGCAACGTCTTGTAACCAGGACTCAATCAGTGTTGCCAAGTCAGCTGTAGACTAGGATCCCACTATAACAAATCAACGTCATCGAGCACACGGATGATGCTATATGAGTATATTGTAACGTAGAAATACGTTAAAATGATATTGTGTAATATGTTCGTACAAAATTTATCAAGAAAACTGGAGTTTTACAATTTTTTGTCAAAATTTTCTTCTTTCAACCGCTGTAACTCGTTACCTATTAGACTTACAAAAAAAAAAATTTCAATAAAAATGTAGGTAATTTAGTTGTCTTTAAGTTTGCTTTCAACAATTTGGTTGTAAAATCAACCACTTCATAAATATTTTGAAAAAACCAAATTTTGGCACCTTCAATCCAAGATGGCGGATCGAGCTCGACCCCCCCAAGGTCGAAAACTTTTTTTTTTCTTTAGAGTCCCAATCTTAACAACATATGTGAAAATCGCTACTACCTAACCTTTTGCAAGGTGGAGCCCTTTTTTATCCCCCACTGACTGGACTATAGCTCTCTCATTCAAAATTTAAGCATATTAGATCTGTCAAAGAATTTCTACATAAAAATGCAAAAATCAGTCATTTTAAATACATGTAGGATTACGAAAGATTTTTTATATATTTATATTGAGGGATCAGTAGGATTTATAGATCTAGTTAGAAGTTCTACCGAGCCGAACCCTCTGATAATATGACAATATCTGGAGTCAGTGAATTATTTTCCCATTTGATCTCTGGTGATTAGACATGTTGTTTTTGTATTATTTTGTCTTTATTATGCTTATATAATGCACTTGCATAATTTGGATTGACTAGATGATCATTTGTGGAAAAGTGTGTGGAAGGGATTAGTTTTCCCTGTGGAGAAGATTTATCCCGGACATAAAGTCGGAAAAATTAAAAAACAAAAATCATAAGATGCGTTTTGTGACGAAAATCCCCCAATTTCTCTATTTATTTACGCACTTACAAATTGATATAATTTAGATTTTTTAAAACACTTATTTTATTGAAAATAAGAAATAATTATTGTAAAAATTACGATTTCTATTATTTTATCGCTACATATATATAGTTTATTTATTTCAGAATGCGTCTATTAGAATATATTTCTAATACATTAGTAACTGGAAATGACGAAGTTCGTTTTGTATTGGCCATGGAATAATAATTATGTTTTTTGCGTAACTCCACACAGGAGTCCCTGAATAAAATAATTTCCCTTAGCCTGTGTCATCTTTGAGGATGCTGTGTGAATGGTCTTTTTGAGGAAAGGGAGGAATTAAACTGGGTCTTGAAGAGATCCATGTTGTAGAATGGAGGAAATACTTAAATTACAGCAAATAATTCCACGTTAATAATAGACGTTAGAACATAATTTTATAATACCTACATCTCACATTACTCTATAATCATTGAATGAATAAAAAAATACAGTCAAACTTGGTTATAACGAGCACGAGGGGACCAACTAAATTTGCTCCTTATAGCAGTTAATCGTTATATCTAATATAACTTAACTTTATATTTAACTTTACACCGTGTATTAAATTTTATACTAAACTTTGTACTTAACTTTATATTTAACCTTTATACCGTACATTATATTTTAAACTTTATGCTGTACACTTTATACCTTGTACTTTTGTCGTGCCGTTTGTATTTAAATAAATAAATATCCAAATCGGTTTTTTAAAAGTCGTATGTACCTACCTAAATGCCTCTACTATCAATATTTCGCAAATGTGCAGTATATTTTCAAAATACGTATAGGTATTACTTATTAACAAAATAAATTTTAACTCAAATTTATTATTACATGCTTCTCAATTTCCTTTTCAAAACAATAAACGCATTATAAAATCACCTGGTTCAAGGCTTCCAAGAAAAATATTGATATCAAATTTGTTACAAACCAGTGATGCACAACCCGCAGTCCCATTCTTGCAGCTCGCATGTCAATTTCATGCGGCCCACTTGGCTATAGAGAAAAATCTAAATTTTTGGGATAATTCTTGAAAACCCTGGCTGAGTTTTACATTACATTTTTATAGAGTTTTGGTTAATTTACGCTGCATTTCCCAAATGGAACCAAGTTTGAAGAACCGGTTTGTATAACACAAAATTCAACAGAAACCTAACTCTTGAATTTCGCTATCAACCCCCTCCCTCTCAACGAAAACACCTGTTTGAAAAATAGGCAAAGCGGCCCCTTTGCTGAAAAAGTTGTGCATCACTGGCATAAATTTACCCCATGCAGGGATGTAGGTTCTCGTAACTAGGTACCTTCATAAACATATTTAGTGGTTTTTAAAACAAAATTGACGATTAGTTGTAATACAACAGAAAATGTAAAAAGTGAACAAATTTCGCAGATTTTATGACAATTTTACATTGTGCCCGAAGGACATCTTACACAGGTAGTGCCATAAAAAATATGAATCCGTCCCTAACGGGATATGAAATTCCCGCCCTTTGTTACTACCTACTTCGAGAATAATTTACAACTACTTTTAGACCCAGCGACTTCACGTATTCAGAAATTGTGTTGACAAAATTATTTATTAAAAAGTCTTCTGTGTTACAAATAATAGAAGGTTTATAGGGTCCAAAAGTATTTCATATAAAAAATTAGCTTAAAACAACATACATTATTTCGTGTTGCAATAAATTATATATTGTATACATTCTGTATATTGTAGGTATAAAGAATATATGTGTATAATATAATTTATATAAATGTACAAAAAGTAGATATTATATAGGTATGTGTGCAAACATATGTCCCAGTGTAAAGTGAACGAATTTCGGGAGGTGATTCTGCGTGATTATACAAGTAAAAAAAGATAATGTAACTTTTTCTAAATTCCAACGTTTTGAAGTAGATTTCAGGTAAATGAGTTAATAAGGTAAATGAAAATTAAAATTCTTCAATGGAAAAATATTGTTCTATGGGAAAAAAGGATGGAATTTGGAAAAAAAAAATTTTTTACTTCTACCATCAGATTACATCATGTAGATCACATCCGGAAGTTAGTGCACTGCATTCTACCCCCGGCCCACTGTATATATATAATCTTATAAGAAAAACCTTCATGGGAGAAATTTTTATTTCAATACTATAAATGTTTTTTTAATATCATTTTATAAAAGCATGTACTTACAAAAAAAAACATAAAAAAATTAGAACAAAATAAAAAAACTTTAAAAATGAACAAAATAGACGCCACACAGTACATATCATTTTTATTTTATTGAATCTGATTTTAGAACAAAGTAGAGCAGACCCGTGAAAACACGGGATATTACAATATTGTAGGATCGAAAAATGGCATGCTAAAAGGCGAATTTACTTGTCAAGAAATTCAAACAAAAGAAATACACATATCAAATGTTGAATTTATAAGTAAAATGATTTCCTGTTAAAAAATTACAAAGGTAGGTACTTTAAGTGCTAAAGAAATCGGGTAAAAAATCAACCGGTAAAAAAGTTTTTTTTAAAACTATAATACATCTATATTTATTAACAGATGTATTTTTAGATATTATAATTTTATTTTTGTTTTGGGTCTGACTGAGTTTTGAACCTTCCTCTCCAGGGACTGGAGTAAACAACGCTAAAAACTAAGCCGAATTCCAATTGTATAGTACCGACACTTGTTTCGTATAAACTGCTGTAAATTATTATTTACTATAATGTTATCCAAATTCAGAAAAATTCATGAGTGCCACCAAAAGATGATAGAATGTATTGTCATCGAAAGCGAGTTTATCTACCGAATATCTAATTACCCAGTATCGAAATTAAACTGGTTATGGAACGCCATTGTGGAAATATTCCATATAAAATACGTGCATGATTCTAGTTGGATTCTAACAAAATACTTCTAAGAATTTTCCAATATTCTAATAATTTTCCATTAAATTTATCTCTACAGAAGATGCCCTGATGAAAATAATTTCGTCTTTGAGAATTAGTGAACATGGGTCTTGTAGTTTGGAGAATATACAGAGGCTTATATGGAGGCGTTGTCAATTCAGCCACCGACCGGTCAAAAGTAAAACATCTAAATTCTTTCATACTTCTCCGCCTACATCGAAACCTCTCCCCCTTCCAATAAAATTGGTTTCCAGGATAATAATTATAAAAAGGGACTGGGACACGGTCAAGCGGCTTGGTCGCAAGCACGTAGTTTTTTTGTCTATTGTTGTCTATTGTTGTCTATGCTTAGCGGCTTGACAGCGGGAGTCGCTATATGCACAGCGACTAGTCGACAGGGGCGTGGCCAACATATCCGAGCTAGCGATGGGCGGAATCGATGAATCATCGATGGTTTACTCGATATTTTTTACCATTCGAAATATCTCGATTCATTGTAAGAATTAATTCGAATGCAACTCCGAGACAATCGTTTTGAAACGTCATCGAAAGTCGTCGCTGTGATTGGTCAGAAATAATCGATGCCAGCCAAGCGTTGTGATTGGTCGGAATTAATTCGAATGCACGGTCCGAAATAATCGTTTTCAAATGTTATCGAAAGTGGAATCGAGACAATCGCTCTAAAATGTCAGAAATCATTCGAATGTTCAGTCCGAGATAATCGTTTTCAAACTGTCAGAATTCGTTCGAAAACGCAAATCGATTCTCACATTCGAGAGGTTATATTTCGAGATGTCAAAATATCTCAGATTGCTTGACAAACGAAGTACATTGTTGGCTGCCTACTGAAGCATGTTGATGTTATAATCAACCTCGTGTGTGAATTGTAAATTATTAATTTATACTTTTAGGTGACGATTTACGTTTCCAGTAGGTATAGTTTATGTGTAAAAGATTTTCATGGTGATAGTTTTTCACAATTGAAGGTTTAATACCTACCTTTGTTATTTTTAGGTTATGTATCATCTATTCGGGACATTCGGGTAGTGTATATTTAAAATAAAATAAACCAATAACTTAGCAAACACCATTTTTATATTTAATGCTGATCGGGTTTTACTACAACCGTAGCTTCTTCGGGTAGTATACAATATTCAGTATATATTAAACTCATCAAGTGACATGTGTTCGTTCATATAAACATAATATATCTGCTACCTATGCTACGAACAAATATATTTAATTTATTTGAAATTAACATGAATGAAACTAACATCGGTGTCTCTTAGTTAGTAATTAAAATGAAACGCTTTCTGTAGTAAAATAACTTTATTTACTTAATAATAATTTGTGAATTGCATACAAATTACAAATGAATGAATGGTTTGTTTTGGGTTCTAGTAGGCGCCTACAACGTACATGAGATTTAGAGGTTATTTTTTACAAAACGGCATTATTATTATCTTATTATTAAGAGGTACATTATAAATATTATTAATGGGAATTTGTACCTACTGGCTACACTAAGTAGCTATTCAGCAGGAGCTTACAATATTATATAAAACAGATATCAAAGTACAGCAAATGAAAATTACAGCACAATAATAATGTACATAAAAATATTTTTCTTTGTACTTAAAAAACTTGTATAATAATTTATTTTAATTGTACGTATGTAGATATTCGAATCTTATTAATTATTTATAAAAATGTCAATTGCATATGCATACATATTTGAAATTCGTGGCTAACAGGAATAATACTAATGTTGCTAGCAGACAACAAGGGAATCATTGCCAGGAATGAAAATTAGTGATTGAAATTTCGCTAGTACCTGCTTACCAAAAATATTGCCATACTAATGAAAATAAATTACAACCGGAATATGCAAACAATTTTTTTTACGATAGGAATAGTCTTGATATTCGAGTTTCTATTTTCGAATCCTAACCCCCCCCCCCCCCCCCCGACGGAAAATTTTTTCCCCCTGTCCGTAGCTATTGCTCCCGCACTCCGAGCGATTCATTCGAATGGATCATTCGATTCTTTTGATGTTTCGGTTAAAAAAAATCGATTATATAAATATTTCGATCATTCCCATCACTAATCCGAGCATACCCGAGTGTGTTCCGAGTAAATTGTTTCTCACTGCCATGTCACTGCTGTGAAACGAAACGTCAGAAATCGTCAGAAATGGCGTCTTTGTGTGCCGGTTTATACCGTCTTTTAGAAGTTTTGTTAAGTAATTTCAAAAAGAATTCAGAGACGGGTGTTATCAGTGGATACATTGACAATGAAGTAAATTATGAAGCATGTCTGTGTTCTGTGAACGCGTTGGGGCACTCTTTTTCAACGAGAGACAGTATGAAAAAGAAGTTGGGAGGTAAGTTCTAAACCTTAGGGCCTAGGTCTATGGTAGGCCTTCCCATTTCTTCAGTTCATAAGCAGCTGCTGATATTTACGAGTTATTCGAAATTAACATTTCCAATCTTTCAGATGCAGTATACACGTTCTGCCCGCCTACAGTGGAGTTCTTTGGGATTCCATTTTTTTGGGCTGCCATTTACATTCGGTATGAATGCGTACAGAGTGCGCCCAAGGCCCCCGACTACACCGCCCAAATAAAAAGAAGAAAAGAGAGTTGAATTGGTATGTTAATACACCCTTGAACCACATCAGCTAGGCCTACTCCCCCTCGTCTTTCAATAGTAGCATTGACAGAGCACCGAGGACTCTGTGGTCCAAGATTAATGTCTATAACCCCAAAATGATCACCGTATCGTCGGTGATGTGTTTTAAAATAAAAAAAAAGCGATGGGCCTGTGCCTAGGTAATCTAGTGGTATTAGTAATAATTTCTGTGGGTCAATTGTATCAAACGCTTTGGAGTTATCTATAAATAGTACTAAAACATGTCTTTTATGGTTTAATTCATTATTAATATAATTTGAAAAATCCTGTAATAAATTCTCTGTGCTTTTTTTCTTTTGAAAGCCATATTGTTTTTGGTCTATAATGCTAATTTTTTCTAAGTATATGAATCAATGAATTGCCCAACTTCCTTCATTGCTCACTTATCCTTCAACATACTATATGGCATCAAAATTTTCACATAGACTCCAAATAATGCTAGTTTTACTTTCCCATAGGTGTACTGTTTTGTAATGTAAAAAGATGAGATACTTTGAGTATATATATTATAGGCCTAGTACGAATCTGTACAAAAGTTGAACATAGGGCCTACCACAAGTCTTTTATTGTCCAAAATTAATTATATTTGCAGGAATTAGAATGTGGTTGCCATACCAAACAGTCTTTATTGAGGCTTTGGAATCGACTTTATGATATTGGCCATATAGTAATGTAATCTAACCAAATGAAATCACGGTGCAAGAATTGTATGAAACTAAAGATGAAAATTAGCTATCGGCTGCTCGGCAATATTCGGAAATGCTCGGCCGTGACGTCACAAAAAAAAATCTGAGCGGAGAACCAATTTCAAATAAAGCGCCGAAACAGTGAAACACTTCACTTCGTGTATGCTCGGATATGTTGGCCACGCCCCCTGTCGACTAGTCGCTGTGCATATAGCGACTCCCCTTGACAGCACGCATCAAGCCTCTCCGTCAAGCATGGCCACGCCTTCCTGTGATTTCGTGGTGGTCTATGTATATGTACTTCTATGCCTTCCTGTCATTTCGTGACTCGCGGCAGGGTGCGCCTGTTCTCACATTGCTGGAGGATTGGGGGCGGAGCTACGAAATCCGAACTCCACTTCATATCTGCCCGGCAAATTTAAACCTGTGACAATGAGAACTTGGCTTTCTTGGTTGGTTGTTATTTCTCCATAAGACTGCATAACAATTACATCGAAGAAGGCACTTTGTCATAAAAATACAAGTAGTGCATTCAAGTTTAAATGATCTTAAGAGTTACTAGTGAAGTAGGCCTATCGTAAAGGAATATCAGGATGGGTCACGGATTAAACACAAATTTCTTCTACTTTGTGATTTTATTCGGAAAACCTAGAATATATAAGATTAAATAACAATTGTGAGGTCAGGCTTCTGGCAGAAAGCTTAAATAATACAAACATAAGCTTCAAATATCAATACAAACTACCAGAGCTAGGTAAGTTGGAGGTTAGTAATAAAAAGTACAATAACCTATCCTAGTAATGGTTTCGTAACCAGGAAGTAGAAGGTTAGGTTAGGTTAGGTTAGGTTAGGTTAAAAAAAATGTCCGTAGGGTTGATTATGTCTTGTAAATGTTTACTAATAACGACCTCCATGTTTCGTTTCTTTCAACTCAAAATCTCCCTCATACTTGAGAGATTTTCGAACGTCAAACCACAGGGCACAGTCAAACTTCAAGACTTCAAACAAATTACTTATTCAAAATCAAGTTGATTGTTGCCAGCCTTCGTGTACACTCGGCAAACTTCGTAGTTCCGAGCCGCTTTGAGCCTTCGTGTTCACTCGGCAAACTTCGTAGCTCCGCCCCCAATCCTCCAGCAATGTGAGAACAGGCGCACCCCTCGCGGCAAAATGGAATCTGTCAAAGACAAAGCGTTCTTGGCTCTTACGTTAGCTTTATGTTTGAATAAAATAATAAAAAGAAACGAATTTGGTGTCAAGAATGGTACAAGTTAAGGTACCGCTTTACCCATGAGCATTTGCAAAGTGTATTACAGGCTACAGCTATTTTTTGTATGAATATCTTGTGCGGTATGCACACAAAAAATATGTTTTCTCCATTGAAAATTCAGAAAATTATTTATTCTACAGTTTGATTATTAATGACCTTGAAAACCGCTGTCATAATTATTTAAAAATACTAAAATACTTCCAGAATTTTTAAATTAGATGGATTTCTACAAATTGAACACAAAAACAATAACTAAGTACCTATTTTATAACAATTTTATTCAATTTATATCATTGTTTATGATACGTGATATTTATTTGTCTATTGTCGTTTGTCTATTCCCACAAAAATATAAATTCGCATCAAGCCCCGTCGCCAGCACGTAGAATTGCGCAATGCTTGCAAGCCAGCTTCGGTACACGGTCAAAATCATAAATATACCACTCTCTAGATCGATATCTTCGGGCTTTTTGTATCCAACAGAATTATACAGTACTTAACCACAGATATACAAGCAGTACCTACCGTGCGGAGCAGAGCAGTAGACAAGGTAGAGGAAACTCAAGGCCATTTAAAAAAAGATGCGACCATAGACAACATAATTGCTCTCAGCCTACTCTATTCATTCCTAGCCCAAAAAAACTATTATAAAAATAAAAATGTCCTTGAAGCAGAAAAATGTCGGAATGTTTTCCAAGGGCAAGGTTCATCTGACTAAGAAAATAAACTTTTACAGTGCATTTCCTTAAGATGAAACTTGTTAATCTGAGAAGAAGAAACCCAAAATGACAAGAAATTTGCAAAAACACTGAAGAAAATTTCCAAAACATGAATGTCCGACAGTTTGAATATAATATGTTTGTAACTCGCTAACACTATACTGGCTTATATTGTATTTTTATCACGAACAACTTTAACACGCAATATTTTCGACGGAAATGATAGTATTTCGGCAGCAAATGACAACCCGCGTGTATAAATAAACCACTCTCATTTTGTTTGAATGATTTGAAACTGTCAAACGCCAAAATTCCGTCATCTCTTTCTGTTACACGAGTCATTATGGTAGAGAGCGAGAGATCAAACCAATCCTTCTGTTCTCACCAATGAGATCTGAGCTTTTAGCCATATTATTCGTTTTCTATAAGAATTTTGAGGTGGGCGTGGCGGTTTCAAATGAGTTTCAAGGCCAAAGCTTAGTTAAATGCCCCTGGTCAAAATGCTTGTCACAAAGTGCCATAGACAATAAACTACGTGCTTGCGATCAAGCCGCTTGACCGTGTCCTAGCGATGGGCGGAATCGATGAATCATCGTATCATCGATGGTTTACTCGATCTTTTTTACCATTCGAAATATCTCGATTCATTGTCAGAATTAATTCGAATGCAACTCCGAGACAATCGTTTTGAAACGTCATCGAAATTCGTCGCTGTGATTGGTCAGAAATAATCGATGCCAGCCAAGCGTTGTGATTGGTCAGAATTAATTCGAATGCAACTCCGAGACAATCGTTTTGAAACGTCATCGAAAGTAGTCGCTGTGATTGGTCAGAAATAATCGATGCCAGCCAAGCGTTGTGATTGGTCAGAAATCATTCGAATGTTCAGTCCGAGATAATCGTTTTCAAACTGTCAGAATTCGTTCGAAAACGCAAATCGATTCTCACATTCGAGAGGTTATATTTCGAGATGTCAAAATATCTCAGATTGCTTGACAAACGAAGTACATTGTTGGCTGCCTACTGAAGCATGTTGATGTTACAATCAACCTCGTGTGTGAATTGTAAATTATGAATTAATACTTTTAGGTGACGATTTACTTTTCCAGTAGGTATAGTTTATGTGTAAAAGATTTTCATGGTGATAGTTTTTCTGTGTTGAAGGTTTAATACCTACCTATGTTATTTTTAGGTTATGTATCATCTATTCGGGACATTCGCGTAGTGTATATTTAAAATAAAATAAACCAATAACTGAGCAAACACCATTTTTATATTTAATGCTGATCGGGTTTCACTACAACCGTAGCTTCTTCGGGCAGTATACAATATTCAGTATATATTAAACTCATCAAGTGACATGTGTTCGTTCATATAAACATAATATATCTGCTACCTTTGCTACGAACAAATATATTAAATTTATTTGAAATTAACATGAATGAAATTAACATCGGTGTCTCTTAGTTAGTAATTAAAATGAAACGCTTTCTGTAGTAAAATAACTTTATTTACTTAATAATAATTTGTGAATTGCATACAAATTACAAATGAATGAATGGTTTGTTTTGGGTTCTAGTAGGCGCCTACAACGTACATGAGATTTAGAGGTTATTTTTAACAAAACGGCATATAATTATTGTCTTATTATTAAGAGGTACATTATAAATATTATGAATGGGAATTTGTACCCACTGGCTACACTAAGTAGCTATTCAGCAGGAGCTTACAATATTATATAAAACAGATATCAAAGTACAGCAAATGAAAATTACAGCACAATAATAATGTACATAAAAATATTTTTCTTTGTACTTAAAAAACTTGTATAGTAATTTATTTTAATTGTACGTATGTAGATATTCGAATCTTATTAATTATTTATAAAAATGTTAATTGCATATGCATACATATTTGAAATTCGTGGCTAATAGGAATAATACTAATGTTGCTAGCAGACAACAAGGGAATCATTGCCAGGAATGAAAATTAGTGATTGAAATTTCGCTAGTACCTTCTTACCAAAAATATTGCCATACTAATGAAAATAAATTACAACCGGAATATGCAAACAATTTTTTTTACGATAGGAATAGGTCTTGATATTCGAGTTTCTATTTTCGAATCCTCCCCCCCCCCCCGACGGAAATTTTTTTGCCCCTGTCCGTAGCTATTGCTCCCGCACTTCGAGCGATTCATTCGAATGGATCATTCGATTTGTTACAACTCTACTTAAGGGAAGTTAATAATTAATATTATTCATGTGAAAGATAAGGAGGAACGAGTACAAAAAAAAGAAGTTACTTAAGTTCGAACACGATTAAAATTTATTTTAAAAAATATATAAAGAAGGGTTAGTCTTAATCTAGCTTAATGATAGTTTTAAATTGTAATTCTTAAAACTAATTGTCCTTTTTCTTAATCCTAAATTATCTTCATTCACTGTCTTAAAAGTTGGGTCACGTTACGAGATAATTATGCAAAAATTGTGCAGACACTTCCCTTTACGATGATTCTGGAATCACGGATCTCCACGTTCGCACTTATCACCGACAACACGAGCGGCAACTTGGGTTGGATCCGAAGGGCGGAAGTTGTTCAACCTGGGCCAAGGCTCCGAAGGGCGGAGTCGGCAGGCAGCGAATTCTGAGTGGGCAGCTTCTGGGTAGGAAAATCCTCGGCACCGCTCCAAGGGGGAGAGCAGGAAGTTTCTCGGCGGAGGCGAGACGGTAACTTCTGCTAGGGCAGCTCCCTGGTCGGAAGAGCCTCGGTGCCGCTCCAAAGGGGGAGAGCAGGAAGTTTCTCGGCGGAGGCGAGACGGTAACTTCTGCTAGGGCAGTTCCCTGGTCGGCAGCTGTCTCGGCGCCGCTCCAAGAGGGAGAGCAGGTTGATGACTCCCAAGATGATGACTGTCGAGTGCGGAAATGTGAAGTGTCGAGAACTAGGCGAGATCGTGACCGCCAAGAGGGCAGCCTCCTGGGCAGAGGCGCCTCGGCGACCGCCCCAAGGGGGGGCGAGATGATGACTCTCGAAAGGCGAGATTGTAACTGTCGAGAGGGCAGCCTCCTGGGCGGAGGCCCCTCGGCGACCGCCCCAAGGGGGGCGAGATGATGACTGTCTGACTGGGTACTCTTGACTCGGGACTGTTGGTTGCGGAATCTGTCTTCAGCTGTTGAGGCGAGATCGTGACCGCCGAGAGGGCAGCCTCCTGGGCGGAGGCGCTTCGGCGGCCGCCCCAAGGGGAGGCGAGATGATCACTCTCTGACTGGGTACTGGATACTGTTTTTGGTCGGGACTGTCTTCAGCTGCGCAATCCAGCGACCGTAGCGCGCCTGTCGTGGGGTGCTGTAACTAAAGTGGTTCCGCTTTACACCACTTCGGTACGTTGTTTGAGTCCGTGGCGCTGGCATCGACATTCTCACCGCAGTCGTTATTATTATTTTAAAAGATGCTAAAATGACATTTGTACAAAAGACCTTCAAACAATTACAATTTAGCCTAGCCTTGGGCGAAGGTTTTTTTTTATTGCCGGGTCGCTGGCTTAACGATACACCCATTTCGGATTACGACTTGATGAGGGTCTAGGTCTAGAGCTAAATCTGCCGACTAATGGGTGTATTTCCAAGTTGGCTTTCTATTTTTTTTTTTTATTGCGGGACCGGTGAAACTATTCAGTAAATACTTAAGGTCTAATAATTCGAACTGCCGCCTCCGTCTGCGTGTAAAATCACATTCACAGATGCAGGCGCACGTGTTTGCTTTGGCCTTTCTGTGAATTCAAGTCATGTATATACCTAGGGACATATCAGATTATTTTGATGTTTCGGTTAAAAAAAATCGATTATATAAATATTTCGATCATTCCCATCACTACCGTGTCCCAGTCCCATAAAGATCGTTGATAACCCGAATTTTTATGCGAAGTTCATCAATTTTACGCAAAATACCTAAGTGAATTTTGACATTTTCACGCAAACAACCCGAAATGCGCATTTTTCACGCGATATTCTGGTATTAAAGAAAGTAGATACGTTCTACATATTTATTGTCTATGTTTTTGACAAACTTAAACAGCCATAAAATGGAAGGCAAGTTTTGGCATGTATCTATTGGTAACGGTGAATCTGCAACAAGTGTGCTGAATCCCCTGAGAGTGGTATATTTATGATCCCCTGTGATGAAAATGTACCATTCTGATTCTGAGTTTGTATTCATATTTGCATTCGTTTGCATTGTTCTGAATCTGTTATGATGAGCTGTCTTGAATAAATTTGTTCTGAAAATTCATACGATGAATTTAATATTTTGAGTTACCACGGAACCAAACGATGAATTAATACGTTTAGGCTATCATTTACGTCTCCAGTACATTATTTTTATGTGTAAAAGTTTTGCCATAATAATTGTTTTTCTTAATTTAAGAAGTCTGATAAATACATAATTCGATTCGTATGATATTTCGATTAAAACAAATCGATCTTTCTATGATCTATGGGTTATGGTGAGAGTTGTTTATTTATGGTATGGTCATGGTGGTATATCTATGGTTATGGTACACGGG
Source organism: Hesperophylax consimilis (assembly GCF_061612785.1). Taxonomy (NCBI): domain Eukaryota; kingdom Metazoa; phylum Arthropoda; class Insecta; order Trichoptera; family Limnephilidae; genus Hesperophylax; species Hesperophylax consimilis. Next base: position 16,838,455 of record NC_142857.1, read on the forward strand.
GCTGTCAAAAGTGACAGCGTACGCGCAAAAAAAATATTTTCTATGTGTTTTAAGATGAATAATGCGTTTATTTAGTATAATTATTCGTATTAGTTACATTAATAATTGTTTGGTCACTTATTTTCATATTTCATGTAAACAAAAACAATGGAAAACGGTCAAAATTTTATAAAATTAAAGTTTGCACCTGGGACTTGTGCAATTTGTAACACTATCAATAATGAATTAAAAAGTATAGAGCGCGATTATTTATTCAACCAATCACTTGAAAATTATAGCGTCATGCTTATGAAATGCTTTGGTATAAAGGTATTTAAAAAAAACATTGTGTTAAGGTCCGTCTACACGCAGCGACTTGCATGCGCAATCATTTTGTGCAAACTTTTGAGCAAAAAAATACAAAGACTTGCATACGCAAAAGTTTAAAAAATTTAGTTTGCGCAAATTAACTTCTGGGCAGGCCGTTTTCCCGGTATACCGTTTGGCCATCGTAATGTACGAGCTTGTGCAAATTAGAGATTGTGCAAGTAAGATTGAGCGTGTAGACGGATCTTTAAAATAATAATTAACTAAATAAAATAATCTTACTGGCTTGCCACCCTTTTCACTACTTGTTTTTGCCGTACAAGATTTTTACTAAATAATATTTTGATGAGTTGTATAGCGCCGTTTTTGTGAAAAATCGCCTCAAGGGCGCTGTACAAATATATAATAAATTTCTACAATCTTATTGCTAACTATAAACTAGACCAAGGCTGCCCAACCTTTTTAACAGAGAGAATTTCTATAAAACATAATTCCCTACGAAAAAAATTCAAAATGAGTGCTCCCCACAAAATATTTTAAATCCATGGGGGGGGGGGGGTTGTTAGAGAGGTGGCTACAAGATTCCATTTCGGACGCAAAAAATATTATATCAAAAACCGGTGTATTTTTGTTTAAAAAGTAAGTTCAACAGGTTGGATTTTTTCGTCGCTGATTCTCGTTATGAGTAGCCTAAATAGCGATAAATCGCCTTCGTTGGCAACACTGGTGACCGCGCGCAAGCTGCATTGTTTGTTTTACCGCGGGCCCTTTTCAAATATGCGGATTGGCGGGTTTTTTGAAAATGGTTCACGCGGGCCACTTATAATTCGGGCCTGGGGTTGGGCAGCCTTGAACTAGACAAACTATTATCAACTTATGGCTAACATATCCAATACTGGTTCGTCAATACATTTGACCAATGAATGTGATTATTTTTATTTTAATGATAAACTAATGTTTATAAGACAAGGTTTCTTATGCATAACACAAAGGATAACAAATTATTATAAGCAATAATTAGTCGCCTGAAATATCCATACAAATTGAAAATATTTCCCGAGTACAAACAAATGTACTAAAAATAACCCGTCGGCGGCATTTATTTTTACTTTGGAGATATTTTCAATTTGTATGGATATTTCAGGCTACTAATTATTGCTTATGATAATGAATGTGATGCTGCATTTGAATTAGGGCCGGCCCTGAGCGAAACGGCGCCTGGCGCGATCAAATTTTGGTGCCCCTTGTCAAAAGCAGTAGATGCCTAATTAGGTGAAGGTGACGCTGTAATCACTAATAATACTTACACAAACACTCACTCATACGTTACACACACACCTATATACTACACACGTCACCTGGTAATTAATGAATAAACATACCACTTAGCAGACATTACAAGGAAACATATCATAGGTACCCAACATGAAGTATCTTATTCCTGTATATTGTTTCATCTCTGTAAATCACGTACTGTTTGTTTCCATAATATAAAATAAAATTAAAATACATATTTCCATTGCACTGTTTTTGTAAAAATAATCTCAAGGGTGATGTGTTCGGACTGTCAGGTGTTACATATTATCAGCGCCTTGACAATTCTTGACTGCTCCAAATGCGGCCGCATAGAACCGGCCCTGGTTACAATGTACATAAATTTTTATTTATCTATGTTCTGTTCAGGTTGATAATACATATACAGGACCATATTACCTGCAAGTCATTTCAGATTAACACTGTTTATTGTTTATTAGATAAATTTAGATACACTTCGCACGCAGAGAAAATAATTGAAAAACATTAAATTGGAAATGCCATTATTAATTCTGGTATATATTTACGTTCTTTAATGAGCGTGTTTAGGAGAGGAAAAACAAAGAACATGGGAAGTTCATGGATAATACTGACAAAGAGTTTTCCAAAAGTGCAACACTCGGAAGATATTTCAGAATTTACCTTCAGCTCCCAAGGTTGCCTAGGCCTGAATGCAGTCTTGAAGTAATTCATCTTTACTATTCCAGCTGGTAAACTCAGAAGACAAAACCGTTGATGTGGAGATCTGTGGAAGCTGTATCAGTAGCTTGAGGAGTGCTGCTGCCTTCCGTCAGCTGGTAGAGGCGGCTGAGATAACGGGACATATACCGTGCCTCAAAAATGGTAACTATAATTCATTTGTTCATGTATTTACTTTATTGTCTAAGGTTAAATCTTTTATACTGAAGACTTTACTGTGATATGGCGGAATAACAATCAATAGACACAATGTATTATCTCCAATGAGAGCTGATGACATTTTGCACACTCTTATATACCTATACTCCGTGGTGGTTCTTCACAAGGGTACAGCGGGGACAGTCCCCGTCAGATATTCCCAAACCTACTAATAGACAGTTGAAGCTTTGTCTATTCTTTTAACATGAAATTATCATAGCAAAAATATAATATAAAAATTTATTCTGGAACATTTTCAAGCGACAGATGTCCGCTCCGCACCATGTCTTGGTTGTCTTGAAGCTTAATAGCAACGCAGCGCATAGCGAGTAGCTACGCGAATAGTCAAGAGTCCTTTGATGCATTTCTCAGGGCGCAGAACTGCACACATAGGTGATATATGGGGGATAGATCATTTATTTATTTATTGCTTCTCACTATACATAAATCACGTATTTTCTCATAAAAATCAACCCCATTACAACTAAGCCTGTATCGAGGTTACGTAACGTTCCCTCGTCATGTAGTTTGGGCAGGAATTGTGCGCGTCAAATTAAGTTTGATGATAATTTTGCAAGATATTTCTTTATTTTTATGAATTGGTATATTCGTATTTAGATTTAAATTTATTTTGTGTATAGACATTTCCTAATCAAATGTCTACCTATGTGACTTGTCCATGAACATTTTTTGTTTTGAGAAATTTCATATCCTAGTCTCAGGATAGTGAGATTTCAGTACATTACATGTAAAAAATGTCAGACCCCCATTGAAGATGTGCTCGAGCCCCCACTGCCTAGTTGTCCCGTGCCGGCTATCTCATATAAGAAGCAGTAGTTTTAGTAAGAGCGTGTATAAGGGGGGGATATGCCCTTGAGTCTCAGTAGCATGTTTGTTACACTTACTTCCTCGTGTTGAAAAGCAGATTTAATAGATTTGACCAATTAGTTTTCCCAAAAGATATTAATTTTGTGTGGTTTAAAACATTGAATTTGTTTTAGGAAAACCTGCGAGAAAAAGCAGCAAGTATACAAAGAAATTGTCCTATTCACAAACAAAACAAAAATCTCTTAGCACCAAAGAAAACAAGAAAATCCTTCAACTTACCGAAATACTTACAGACAATACTGATTGGAGCAGGCCAGGAGCCCTCCACCAATTCCAAGATAAATTGGAAACGACCGATGAAGATTTTAACGATAATTTGTCAAACTTATCTGATCAACCACTATCCAAATTATTAGAAGATTCCAATAGTGTGGATAATATCTTTGACGATAAAGAGCACCTAACGGATGGGGAATCTTCTACAACTTCAGCCCAAATGAGAATAGCTACAGGATATGAACAAGAAATAAAACGAAGTAAAAAGAAAAAAGCATTTGTCATACCGCCTCTAGACATCTCCTGTTTGATATGTCCTATTTGCGATCAAAATTTCAAAACCCGGCGCCTATTGTCGATGCATTATAACAACCACTTTCCAAATTTAATATGTGATATTTGTGGATTATCATACTTTAAGAAAGGAAGTTACTATGAACATAAAAAGCTGCATGTAATAGATAGGCACGCTTGCACACTTTGTTCGAGAAGTTTTTTATCATATAACTCTGTGAGAGCTCACGTTAGGACCCACCACAATAAAGTCAAGCCGATGGGGTGCTATGAATGTGATGCGAGGTTTTCCAACTCTGTCTGCAGAAGGAGGCACATGTCTTTGAAGCATGGCATAGAATGCACCATGTATCCGTGCCCCATTTGCGAGAAATCATTTTACAGTTCGTATAAGCTGAGTATGCATGTTAAGAAGACGCATGATAATATAAAGACCTGCTTCTGCACCGAATGTGATAAGGGTTTCTACGGACAGCGGGATTTGAGAGATCACATGGTCAGGCATACAGGTCAGTTCAACACTTATTTCTTTTTTTGTTGTATGCCATGGGGGTGGTGTTTCTGGATCACACTGACGGATGGATCGGCCTACTTACTGCGGGGTGGGCCGGGACGGGACGGGTGAGGGTGGCTGAGGTAGACCCCTTAAGCTGGTTATCGCTGTCCGGGCCACTGGATAGTGCAGGGGCTTGATTCTTGGGCTCATGACCAAAGTTGGGCCGCCCCATGAGCCAGTGAAAAAACCCTGCCGATGATGACCCAGCAACAGCGTTTGGGGCGCAGTTGGTGACTTTCACAGCCGGTCTCTTCTCCCTTGAACAGCAGTCGGAAGAACATACCCTCCACAACCCAACCTTTTTAACCTGATCCTCCCCAACTTCTCCTTAAACCCCCAAACAAAACAAAAAAATTCACAATCAAAAAAACTTCAACTTAGTGACAGCGAACAACAGGAGTCATTGGTGCGGACTGAGGATGAAGGTAAATTTCGCCTAAACATACGCAGTCTACACACCAACCTATCTCCCATCCACCATCTTTTCTCCTTCCCATTTCCTCTCCCTTGCGGGAACTGTTGCCGAGATTGGACGTAAAAGCAACACATGCTATTGTTTCTCTATCTGCACAGACATATTGAGCCACAGCAGCACGTGGCAGGGTACAACCAGTAAATAAATAATATTAAATATTAATTTTAAAATAAATGTCAAGGTTTGCAAATTTTATAATAAATATTTTTAATATAAAACGAAAGACAAGTGAAGCAACAATAACTTATATAAATCCTTTGTCTAATTAAATATGTTTTTTAGCCTTGTATAAAGTGGAAGTTAATTACAGTTTACACAATATAAACACAATTTAAAAACTTATTCTATTTTTGCGATCAAAACTTTAATATTATGTCGATTTGTAATACTAAAATCTGAAATGGTCATTCATCTGCTTTAATTTTTTTTTATTTTGGAATACATTCAAAAACAGCAAATCATTTTAAATTGAAAATGAAGCGTTAATATTTGATGACACGATATTATTTTGTCGATGGCTTAACCTCTCGAATAGTGTATAAATGTATTTTGACGAGGGGTTAACCTCTCGAATAGTGTATAAATGTATTTTGTCGAGGGGTTGACCTCTCGAATAGTGTACAAATGTATTTTGTCGAGGGGTTAACATCTCGAATAGTGTACAAATGTATTTTGTCGAGGGATTAACCTCTCGAATAGTGTATAAATGTATTTTGTCGAGGGGTCAACCTCTCATATAGTGTATAAATGTATTATTACATATTCTATGCAAAGTATAAACTTTTGAAAATATTAATTTCAGATGCTAAAAAACACAGCTGTGACCAGTGTGCAAAGGATTTTCCTCGCCTCAGAAGTCTCACGGAGCACCTGAAGATCCACAACAACATCAAGGACTACGTGTGTGAAGTCTGCAACAAAGCCTTCGTGCAAAAATGCTCGTTAAATTCACACTTAAAAATGCACACTAAGATTCTAGTTGATTAATCTTGAAATTAGAGACTTGTTATTATCAGAGCCCTTGAGTTGATTTTGCATAGAAACAGCGCTATACAAATCATCCAAATATTATTATTATCTGAGGCGGTTAGCGCAAAAGTGGCATAACCCACAAAAATGTCGAGCTGATATAATTGCGTTGAGAGTTTTAAAATGTGGAGCTGGTTCAAGTAAAAGTTCAACCAAAAAAATGTAGAATTCACATTTTATTGGTTGATTCATTCAGTTTTTGATGAAACTGTAAGTGATTTTTCACAAAAACGGCGCTATATAAATTAGCCAAATAATATTATTAAGATGGGTTATAATTCATCAAATTTCGAATTTGATTTTCAAGTTCTGTGAAGGTTCTATTCAAGTTCTGTTATTATATCATTATTGGCCAGATATTTCACAAAACTGAAATTATAACAGAACTTGGATAGAACCTTCACAAAACTTAAAAATCGACTTTGAAATTTAATGAACTGTTCAAATTCTCTGAAACAACTCATCCTTTATATTATTTAAAGCCCTTTGGATTGTTAACATCATTTTGGAATTTTCGTGAGTTACGTCACTTCTGTACTGACCGCCTCACCTAAGATGTTTAGATTTTGTTAAATATTCAAATTAAAATATCGCTGGTTAATACGTGAATATGATTTATATTTATTTTTGGTCCAACTCAGCATTAAGTGACTAGAAGTGTAATTTTTGATTTTTTTAAATTTGTAATCTTAAATACTGTACTCAGTTTGTAATTTTAATAAATTAATGTCAAATTCTTGATGACATAAGACATCATATCCTCCAATGTGTTGATTACTTTTACGCCTTGTTAGACAGAATCACGTTGAAGCCACGATGAAGTTGGAGTCTAAGTGAATCCCAGGCAGCATGCAAGCGCCCCGAGGTGATTTTAACACAGAACGGTCCTAAATAAAGTTGACCATTTATTTATCCCGAATTTTCTCTTTGTCGCACTTTTCTTTTTGTCTCACTTGTAAGCTCTTAGCCCGTTGTCCCACGGGTCGGTAAGCAATCAACATAAACCAAATGATGCAAGACCCTGCCCAGAAGAGCACGGCCCACACTGAACAGCGCTGCGAATTACTATAGCGAACTTAATTTTCTGCGCAGAGTCTTGCACCATTCGGTTTATGTCGATTGTTATCAGCTCGTGGGATGACATGCTTAATTATAATCCCACAGGGCTGGACGACCCATATTAGAGGATAAGCTTATTTACCGTCCCCAGTAAAAGTACCGGGTATATTCATGCCGTACTATGTACTTGGGACAGATCTTCAAATACCTGGTTCCTAAATATTTGTAAATATCCCAGGCCTTGAAGTACTTCGTACTTTAAAATACTACTGACTTCTCACTCTGGTCTGTTAGATAGTTGTATGGGGAAAAGGGAAAGAGAAGTATTTTTACCTATGGTATTTCTTTAGTGGAATGGAAGTACTCTGACACTCCGGATTTACTCTTCACTCCACAGAAGGAGGAAAGAGATAGGTATATTTTGTCAGTTGCTGTGATGTGTCGCACTGTAAAATAGTACCTTTTCGCTTGGTCCTAATAGAAAGGTGTATGAGGAAAAAAGGACAGTAATGCGTATTCAGCCTACGGTAGTACACGTAATTTACGATGAAATTTCAGTTCAAACGCATTATCTGTTGAATACGTTTAGCTCGCTACAAGCAGTTTCAAAAACATACGTAAGTACTTTTTTAAAGTTAAATAATTTATTTTTTTTAATTTAAAATATCTGCGAGAAAAACTAGTCCCGTGTTTCCCAATTATACAATACCATACATTTACATACAATAAATTATTTAAGAATGAATGTATTTACTTAAGATTATTCCAGAAGTGGTGCCTATTACGTACTTCATTATATTTGATTGTATAACCTACCTTACGCTACGAAAGTACAAACTATAAAAATCAAGCAAACATTATATATATTGAACACCCTCTAAGTAATGTTATTCCTGTTGTTACTCCCCTCCCTACCCCTCAACTTCCCTGCTCAGTGCTCAGCATGCCTCAGGTCTCCGTCCCTAGTCCCCAGGTTAAATATTTGAGAGTATTTTGTTCCCGGTATTTTTTACAATAATGTTTACAATACAAGACCTGTTATTCTAAGTTTTGTCATCACTTTGTATAAATAGTGTATTTAGTGTTATAATATTAGATCTGTATTGGGTAAGGCAGAATGTAGGAATAATTTTAAGAACATGACCACTAAAAATAATGAATTACCGTTTTTAAGTTTGTTATAGTTAAGCGCACTTGAAGTGAAATGACAGTAAACTGCGCAATATAAATTCCATGTTATTATTATCTAATTATAATTACACGATATATTATTAATGTATTCATATTATTGGTACTGATGTTCAAGAATTATTAATTTCTGGATTAGGGATTTTCCCTTCAAAATCGAATCAATGTCATATTTTTGGTGACCGATTAAAAACCATAAATAAAAGGAAGCATAAATTAACTAAAAATTAAGTATCTGGCAACACGAGGAGATCAAAACAGAACCAATATTTAATTTAGATGGTATGGAAATTAAAAATACATAAACCTAAAAAGCATTCAGGGCCGGTCCTGGGTCAAACGGCGCTTGGCGCTAGTAAAAACCTTAAAGGCGCTTTATTAGGTGTTAGGTTTATCAACGCCTTAGCTCTTTGGCTCTTTGGAGCCTTGGCGAGTCGTTTCCCGGAGCGTGCTGCTCCAATTACGCCTGCACAAGGCTGGCCCTGAGAGCATTAGTACGATTTTGTTTGAATGGAGTTGAAGTCAAATATAGCGCGAGGGGAAATTGCTTGGCAGCCATCTTCTATGAAAAACTTTCGAAATGAATATGTGAAGTGGATTTACTGTTAGTATTTTAATTTTATTTTCATATCACGACCGGTCGGTGGCCGAGTTGACATCGTGCTTGGGTCCCACTCAGGCGTAGTGTGTTCAATTCCTCGGCTGGCTAAGTCCTCCATCACAACACAAGCAACATTTTCAGCTTACTGTGGTGGTAGTAGGAGATTTTCAAATATTGTCAGGTTATTCGTAACCCGGGAATGTTTGTCTTTCTTTAAAAAAAAAAAAATTTATTATTTTTAAAATTAAAAAAAAATTCAATAAAAAAAAAAATTTATTATATTTTTAATGGACAGGGAATTGAGACAGAGAATGGGATATCTTATTTAAAAAAAAATTAAGCAGGTAGTTCTGTCCATAAATAAACAACTCACCTTCTGTCCAGGCATAAATAAACCACTCACAGGATTTATTAGATTTTTTATTTTATTAATTTTTTTAAAAACATGACATATTACAGTGATCTTTGGCTGTCCAACAAGGAGATTACCTGTTTTAGGACAATCCAACTAGGAGATACCTGTTTTATGCCGGCGCCAGACATGTGTTCAAATAAGTGAACACTTATTTAAAGACTTTGCTCACACATTTGGTCACTTATGTGTGTCTCTGCCAGATATGTGTTCAAAGATTTGATCACTTCTTTGAGCTCACAGATTTCAAATAGACCTCACATAACATGGACGACGATTTGGTCGACACAGTTTGCTTATATTATTTATGTGCTAGTAATTATTTATTACACATGCCAATAAATAAACAAAAACAGCCAAAACGAAGACGTGAATGGATGTGTGAAATGTATCGTAATAGAACAAGGTAAGTGAATTTTATTTATTTTATTTTAACAGCTAGCACAACACTTACAAAAATAAATCAGGAAAAGTCACCGTATATAAAACAATGTTGATAATGCTTTCCCTCTAGTCGTTTTTATTTAAAAACTGTTTTTGTTTTAGAGATTCCATGAAAAAAATGCTTGATGAAATGATGCCTAGACCAGTGGGTTACTTCAGTAATTTTTGCAGATTGTCTTCTGAAGACTTTGAAATGCTATTACAAAAAGTTTCTCCTTTAATTTCAAAATTAGACACTAACTGGAGAATAGCTGTTCCTTCCAAAGTGAGATTGGCATTGACTTTAAGATTTTTAGCAACAGGCGATAGTTATATGAGTCTACAATATCGATTCAAAATTTCACATCAGTTAATCTCTACCATTGTGTACGAAGTGTGTAAAGCTCTGATTCAAGTCCTTAAGGAGGAAGTAAAGGTGAGTAAAAACAATGTTTAATATGTATTACTTTTATTAATTAATGATATAATGACTATTAATAAGTAACCATTCACACTAACTATGGTAAACAATCCATTGGTTACGCGGGGGGCAATTTATATAATTGCCTCCAGAAGGACATTAAAAACGAAAAAACTGGAAAAATTACAAAAAAAAATTTATCTATATTTATTCTTGATAAACAAAATAATGAAATAGAATAGCGCTGTATTGAAATATTTAAGTAATTTTAATGTGTTAAATTATTTCTAGTTAAATGAGTGAAAATGTAACTTTTAACTGGAATAAATTTTTTAAATAAAAATTTAAAAAAATAATAATATCAATAATCGTCTGTATCAGTATCGTCATTACGATCATCACATAGGTTATAAGCTTCTTTAATTATATTTTTATTGTATTTTCTTGGTGGTATGATAGTTTGAGAAATAATGTTAATCTGTTTATCTTTACCGACTTCTGACTTCTTGTATTGATTACGTGAAGTACTTGGTATATTAGAGTCATTTAAAGTATTATTGTCTGAAGTATACAATGCATAATTAGCAGTTTCCGGTGACAGATGAACTTCGGGCAGATTGATTTGAATGGCACAGTTGTTTTGAGCATTGGTGTCCTGAAATGGTGTTGAGGTGCGATTATCATAATTTAAAATGGATGGCGAATTATGTATATTTGTTTCCGGAGCAACTGAATGTGGTATCAATAGAGTGGATGATCCAGGTAAATTGGCAGGCTGGTGATTGTTGAGTTTGGTTCATATACGGCGAATACGCAGTTGTAGGTAAACTTTTACGCCGTCTCGCATTCATAGTATATTTGAATACTAGATTATCAATCTCATTCATTAGCACTAGCCTGTCATCTATATGTAAGGGCTTCAATTTCTCACATTCGTTAACCTCTTTTTTATTTTCTCCACGATTATATTTTTAATTAGGGAAAAAGCGTCATCCATTTGTTTCCTTGCAATCAGCATATCTTGCGCTCCACGTTGCCTCTTTGAGGGAAAAGAATCTGATCCACTTCGATTGTTGGATTCTCGTGACTCTGGCCTTAAAGAAGAAGAAAGCGAAGAAGTTTCTTATGAGTCTGTTTCACGTGACTGTGGCCTTTCTTCTGTTGTTTCCTGCAAAATAACAAATGTTACTCAAAACTAATTTAATGTCCCTTTTTATATGTTTCAGCTACCCAAATCACCAAATGATTGGTTAATAAAAGCAGCTGGTGATGGAGCTGCATTTCCAAATTGTTTAGGAGCTTTGGATGGCAAACACGTTGTACTACAGTCGCCTATACACAGCGGATCAGATTTTTACAACTACAAGAAAAGTTTTAGTGTTGTTCTTTTAGCTCTAGTAGACGCTGATTATCTTTTCATGTTCGCCGATGTTGGTTGTCAAGGTAGAATGAGTGACGGCGGAGTACTAAGAAATAGTCTACTATGGGATAAAATTAATGAAAATACGCTAAATTTACCCAACCCGCATCCACTACCAGGCAGGCAAGCTAATATGCCATATGTCTTTGTTGCTGACAGTGCATTTGCATTGAGTGATACCGTGATGAAACCGTACCCAGGTAACCAGCCAACACAAAGTAAGAAAAGGAATTTTAATCGCGCATTGTCAAAAGCAAGAGTTAAAGTGGAAAATGTTTTTGGAATAATGACATCAGTATTCAGAGTTTTCATACATCCTATGCTTCTCCAAGCCGATAAAGCCTCTATTGTGACTATGACTTGCGTTTATTTGCACAATTTTTTGAGAAAAAGCAGAGCATCACAACATATCTATTCACCACCAGAATCATTTGATCGCGTTATAAATAGTATATTTGTACCCGGAACTTGGCGAAATGAAAACCCACCCAACGGTCTGATCCCAGTTGATTCACATCAGAGAAGAGCAGCAAATTCTGCACAGAATATCAGAGAAGAGTTTGCAGAATATTTCGCTACGAGATAAAATTTGGGCATAATAACTTAAACGACAAAGTTATAGCCCACAGATACCAAATGCACTCCCAAAATTTCACACGGGGATTAATGTACAGTCAAAACTCCTAAAAACCCAAACTCGAAAGGCACTACACCATTATATTTTTAATATTTATATTTTCATTTCTTATTATTTCTACCACCCTCTAAAATTCCGATTTTCGGAAATACAATAAACTGGATTTTAAAATCCCCGTGTGAAATTTTGGGAGTGCTTTTGGTATCTGTTGGGCTATAGTTAGTACTTTGTTTACTAGTGTATACGTTTGATCCTGAAGAAGTGAACATTGTTCACGAAACATGTTGAGGTAAAATTTCGATCGCGCTGGCCTCGCTTATTATGAATATTTTTTAGATAAAACCTTTAGATTCACCTTAATTACTGTACGACACAACTTTTAACCTTCGGGGAGGTGGAAAATATTGCAATAAAAATTTCAATTACGTAAAACTAAAATTAGCTTTCGTTTTGTGAAACGAGACCGTCCATTTTCAAACTTTTATTTGTTTATTGTCAAATGTCATTTTGTTTTGTTGGTATTTCTGTTACTATAGGACAAAACGAACGGCTAGAAGTAGCTAGAGACAATCGCGCGGGCGTTTTTTTTTAATGTTAAAAATTCCGTCAAATTAGTATTTACCTAATATGCATGCATTATGTGCGTTGTGATTGAAATTTATTAGCTGGATTTTATTTTTTTACGTTCAAATTTTATTTAAGTAAACTATATCTGCGATGTTGAGCGGCTACGCTAAGTTTGTAATACAAAAAAATTTTCTTTTTCATCATAAACCATGTTACAAAAACATGGCGTAGCCGCTCAACATCGCAGAAATAGTTTACTTAAATAAAATTTGAACGTAAAAAAATAAAATCCAGCTAATAAAATTCAATCACAACGCACACAATGCATGCATATTAGGTAAATACTAATTTGACGGAATTTTTTACATTAAAAAAAAACGCCCGCGCGATTATGTTTCTAGCCACTTCTAGCCGTTCGTTTCATCCCATAGTAACAGAAATACCAACAAAACAAAATGACGTTTGACAGTAAAGTTTGAAAATGGACGGTCTCGTTTCACAAAACGAAAGCTAATTTTAATTTTACGTAATTGAAATTTTTATTGCAATATTTTCCACCTCCCCGAAGGTTAAAAGTTGTGTCGTACAGTAATTAAGGTGAATCTAAAGGTTTTATCTAAAAAATATTCATAATAAGCGAGGCCAGCGCGATCGAAATTTTACCCGAATTTGTAGTTAGGTGGGTTTTACGTGAAAATAAAAATTTCGTGGGAGGGGGGGGGGGGGGGGTGGCTAGAGAATTTCAAGAAAATAAAATTTGTCCCGAAAAAAAAAATTCATGGGGGGGGGGGGGGGGGGTGGCTAGAGAATTGTTTAAAATTGATTTTTTTACGTGAAAATTATGTTTTCAACTTGACTCTGAAGTAGCCCGACCAGTCGCCTTTTAGATTTTTTCAGCGCCGATTCTCGTTCTGAGTAGCAACTTTCTTTCAAACATTGAAACGTGAGATTTTATCTTCATATATTCTCTTACTCAATGAAAAATCTGCATTTTGATTTTGATTAAATCCATTAATTTTTTTTTTTTTTAATTTTTTTATTTATTCTTTAATATATTTGTTAAACAATGGTATAGTATATTGTCCTCCACGCTAGGAGTTCACCTGTGTTGTGGAGGACTTTAAATTTGCAATGTATTCTTGTGTTTCGTTATTGATATCCCACTTGACTGGGTCACATCCCACGATAAACAGTCTATTTTGCGACTGCCTCACAACTTCTACGGCTGACGGAGTAGGCAGCATGGACAAATCGTGTTGTTTAGAACTAGTAGGAATTTCACATTGAATAGACTCGGTAGAAGACGCACTGTGAATTGCGTTAGAAAATTCCGAATCATCACTTTTTAATTTAGAAAAAAATGTCTCAATATGTTTCGTATGCTTTATAATATTTTGATTTTTTTCTTCTTTTTCCTTAGCCTTCCTTTTATAAGCTGCACCACTAGGTTTCTTCTTCAATTCACTCATTATTTGGGTAATGAACTAAAACGCAATGTACTAATTAATTCACACAAATACCGCTGCGAGTACGTAATCAATAGAAGCGCGCGTAACCGGCGACATCCAAGCTGAAAGTGATGAGTGTGACTGTCACCCCGTCATCCGTTCGGAAGTCCGGTGCCGGCCGCTTAGCCCCTGCCCCCGCTGCGCCCTTTGCCCTGCAATCTAGCAACGCCCGCGAACGAATCCACGAGCGAGCGGTCTTCTATTAAAAAATCATGCGATGGAGGCATGGAGGAATAATCAAGAAGGCGAGTATGCTTTGGAAGCTCTGCATCTCTACAGAAGTAAATAATCTTTTATATTGTGTAAGCAGGTGCATACTTACTTACAAAATTAAGTTTATATATATATTTTTTTTAATTCTAGGGGCGCCCGCCGGCGCCCCTTTGTAGCTGGCGCCCCTAGGCACGTGCCTACTTTGCCTTAGGGTTAATCCGCCACTGAGTAGATGTACTTATAATATTGTGCTTTTCCAAATAAAACAGTGTTTACTAATGTAATAATATTGCCAATTAATAGTTTCAAACTATGTATGTACTTACCACAGAATTCCTAGTAAAAACCACTAACTTTGTAATAAAAAATCAAATAATCATAAATATACCACTCTCTAGATCGATATCTTCGGGCTTTTTGTATGTATCGGAATTATACAGTACTTAACCACAGATATACAAGCAGCATACAAGCAGTACCTACCGTGCGGAGCAGAGCAGTAGAGAAGGTAGAGGAAACTCAAGGCCATTTAAAAAAAGATTCAACCATAGACAACATAATTGCTCTCAGCCTACTCTGTTCATTCACTAGCCCAAAAAAACTATTATAAAAATAAAAATGTCCTTGAAGCAGAAAAATGTCGAAATGTTTTCCAAGGGCAAGGTTCATCTGACTAAGAAAATAAATTTTTATAGTGCATTTCCTTAAGATGAAACTTGTTAATCTGAGAAGAAGAAACCCAAAATGACAAGAAATTTGCAAAAACACTGAAGAAAATTTCCAAAACATGATTGTCCGACAGTACGACGAAGAATTCCGACATTTTTCAGCCTCATGAACTCATGGTTACATATGTTTAAAAAATTTTAATTTCACCAAAACAATAAGATAATACAGGATAACACTAATCAATAACATGAATAAGTTTATCGATATAATAAATAACATTTATACGTTCTTAGCATTGTTCAAAAAACCGAACGAATAACCTAAAAGCTGTCAATTCACTTTAAACTTGAACTTACGTAGGTAGGTTGAATATATGTTTGTAACTCGCTAACACTATACTGGCTTATATTGTATTTTTATCACGAACAACTTTAACACGCAATATTTTCGACGGAAATGATAGTATTTCGGCAGCAAATGACAACCCGCGTGTATAAATAAACCACACTCATTTTGTTTGAATGATTTGAAACTGTCAAACGGCAAAATTCCGTCATCTCTTTCTGTTACATGAGTCATTATGATAGAGAGCGAGAGATCAAACCAATCATTCTGCTCTCACCAATGAGATCTGAGCTTTTAGCCATATTATCCGTTTTCTATAAGAATTTTGAGGTGGGCGTGGCGGTTTCAAATGAGTTTCAAGGCCAAAGCTGAGAGAAATGCCCCGAACACAATGTCTGGCAAATAAGTTGCCATTCGCAAAATATTATTATTTTTGTATGTTGACAGCCCCGAATCCTTCTACAAATTTATCTATGTAATTCTAGACGTCAATGTTCACAGCTCATTATTATTTACGAAACTTTTTAGCTTGCTTATAAATTAAATTACCGTTCTCGTGTAATATGTACGCTCGATGCAAAAACTACATTGCAAATAAAGTGTCCGTTTGATAAATGTCAAGTCTTGTCTCGTTGTGTATTATTAGAATTGAAATGGAAGACGAGGCGGTTGAAGGAACTCGAAAAGGTAAGTCTTTGTGCGAACAATAATTAAAACACGGTGCTGTCTGTCTTGTAATTTGTATAAATATTGCACAACATGTCGTTTTATTGAAGCCATATTAATCAATGATATTTTTGAAATTGATATAAATTGCGTTTGCGTGTTCTGCTGCAGTCTTTTCGTAAATAAATGGTAATGAAATGTCTGGTACGTTTCTGACATCGGATTATTATAAATTGCTAGTTTGCATTGTCCTTCGCCAAATTATCAATTGTATGGTTTCTCAAACGGATTATTATTATATATCATGAGTTTAAAATTGTAAATTATGCACCTTTCTGATATATTATATTACGTACATACGCGAGCCGAACTGCCGAGCTGAACCTCAACTTATGGGAAAAAAATGAAGCAACCGCAAATGGTACGAAACGCCTCTTGCAGTTGCTTCGTTTCAGTTCGCTAATGTATACGCAATGCCGGTGTAATTGGAGCAGTCCGCTGGTGCCGAATTGCCAAGGCGCTGATAATACCTAACACATCACATTTGATATTATTTTTTCATAAAAGCGGCTCTACACAGAAATACAAATCATCAGATTACACTGATCACCTACCTAGGCGTCTACAGGTTTTAAAAATGGGCACCAATATTTTACTCGTGCCAGGCGCTGTTTAGCTCAGGGCCGTTCCTGTGTATACGTACCATTAGGTACACGCATTAGGATGGCGACACATGCTATAAGCATCATGGCCTAGCCTATTTCAGCATATCGCTCGCCATTCACAACCAATGGGAAGCAATACGCTGAAATTGGCCAAGCCACAAGGATATAGCGTGGTCTGTCACAGGCACTAGATATTAGTTTGGTCTCATTTGGTAAAAAAAATAACTCTTTATTTGTATGTATGCTTTAACCTGATTTTTTCGACTACCAGACTAGATACATAATATTATAGTGATTTTCGACTACCAGACTAGACACATAATATTATAGTGATTTTCGACTACCAGACTAGACAATATATATTATGATAGTGATTTTCGACTACCAGACTAGACATGTATTATGATAGTGATTTTCGACTACCAGACTAGACATATATTATGATAGTGATTTTCAACTACCAGACTAGACACATATGATAGCGATTTTCGATTACCAGACAGGATTATTATTATAATGTTGTATAATATGTCAAATGCAATATGCATAAAATGACAACATAATTTTTTACACAAGAAAACAGAGTTATCTCGGCTGAAACTTAATTTGGTAATTATTTACCTAACCGCCGCACTTTTAGATACGGATTACGAAAATTACACTTCGTTTCGACAATTATTACAAGTTACATGCTCAAAATAAGTTATTAGGTTCTTAACTTAGGCTAATTAAGTAATTTATGAGTATTTAGATTGAAAATAAACTTTCGCAAGTGTATCTCCATTAAAAAAAAAAAAATGGCGGCAAAGGGATTGTTTTATAATGTAAATTTTGATTTGGGTGGAAAATGGAATTTTAATGCATCTTTTGCCATTTATCCTGACATAAATCGTTGGTTCTTGTAGTAATTAATTTCCATAATTTGATTTTCATACAATAGAACTTTCTCTCATGATATAAAAATCTCTTCTGGAATTTGCATTCCAAGTAGGCAGTCTATATTTTGTGAAGGATATAAATCTATGTAATAAAAAGGGTACATATAAGATTCAAATATATATGAAGATAGACTCAAGAAACTAAAATTACCAACACTGCAAGAAAGAATGATTGAGATTTTTTAAAATAATAATCTCTTTTTTTTTAACCAATCCTAAACCTAAATTTTTTAATGTCCAGAGGAAGACACCGGAGATGTGCGCCCCATGCAGTCCATCAGTGTGGAGACCTATGCATCAGCCCTGTCCGGAGCGCCTTCCGCGGGGCTGCTGGGCGCTGTGGGGCCCCACGAGCCCTCGCCTCCGCCCCCCGCCCCTTACCAGGACCAGGCGGCTGACCAGGAGATGGACTTCTTCTTCGGGAACCCGCTGGTTGAGGTCACCAAGGGAATACTGCATCTCTACAAGGAAAAGTGAGGGTATTTCTTCGTTATACAGCTTGTAGAAACCATTTCCACCTTTTCAAGAATTATAACAATTAATTTCATATACCCATGAGAGCTACTCGTTCCAAAATCCTGTTTAAATGTAACAATACCAAAACCCTCGCTTGTAGCTAGATTACATGAAGTTAGTCATAGATAAGCAGATGTGGAGAATCCATTTAACTGCACGGAAGGTAGGTACAAGAATTCTACATCAATATTAATTTAACCTATATCTGCTTTTACGTTTTGTGTATTTGTATATCTTTCTAGAGCTAGTATTCATTTTGTACTTTCTGATATCACTGTTCTATCAAATGCCGCACTTAATTGTTATTTTCTATTCTGCTTGCATTGAACTGTGATATGCAATTATTGTTTATGGTATCTTTATACCGTTGATCATTGGCGGTTATTTAGGGGGACGATGGGGTCAGTGAAACCACCTGAAAGCCATTGATATATTCAGAAGTAAAATTTATTTCTGCATATTTATTCCTAATTAATACACGCAACAGACATCTGCTCCGTGCCATGTTTTGAAGCTGTTTGTGATTATTATGGGCGAGCGCGAGCAGCGACCAGCTAGGCCGGCAAGCGGACAAGCGATTTCAATTCTCAGTGCGCAGAACTTAGTTGTAACGTTACCAGATGGTCCAGATAAAAAAACCGAACATTTTTTTATCAAAGGGTCCCCCCTTTGATTTTTTTTGGTGAAATTTGTTGAAAATCAAAGGGTGCTTTGATAATCATAAACCTCTTTGACCAAAACAAACAGAGAAAATTACCGAAAATTTCAGAGGGTGAACACAATGAAACACTTAGTAAACATTAAAACTTATATTTATTTTAACTATTGGTAAGCAAACAATCACTTTTTAACATATTTGGCAATAGATGCCACTGCTTTAAATAATTGTATCTTTAAATCCAGTGCAACTGACATTTAAATTGAAGAAAACACATAATTCGCTTTTTTTGGTATTCACGCCTAGTCCATTTTTTCGTCAGTCCATACATTACCCTTTACACTAAAAACTCTTTCTACGAAGGCGTTGGAGACGGGAACACTGGACACATATTGTACCATTTTCAACAGATTTGAGCAAGTCTTGCTACCACCCGCCAGAATCGCTCACGAATTTTGCTCTGTAAATTATCTCTAGAGGTATATATGTCGCATGTTTAAAAAAAACCGGATATTCTATTGTGCGATTTAGCACGGCGCTGCGATTTGCAGATGAACTTTGCGCATATTTTGAAAGTTTAAATTGATATCTTGCAATAATTTTAAATATTTTTATGTGGGTAAGGTAGGGTAGGCAGTGCTTATGTGCATATATGAAATGTACGCCTCTGATGACATCCCTGTTTAGAGGCTTCTGGAAGAGTGGGAAAGTTGTGAATACCTGGCTTTTCTGATCAGGTCGCTTTACATCTTCGTTATTCCAGAGTAGAAGATGCTCTCAGTATTGCTCTAGTGAAAAACCACCATTCGGAATCGAAATGTTGCTTGAAATGACTTTAGCCATGTTAAGTGACCAGATCTGAATATCCAGGTCAACCAAACCAAACCAACCTTCCTCTTCCTCAACTCCTTCCCCTCCTCCAACCATCATCCTCACAACATATCCCAATGGGGTATTTTAAAAAACTATGAATACCATTAAAAATGTGTGGTAGATTTACGGTTTATTTTTCTGATTTTGATCATAGTGTTAAAAATTGTGTAATTTAAATATTTTCATAATTATAATTTAAAAAATGATCTAAAACCGCACATTCCAAAATGGTTCCAACTGTTTTCTTATTTTTTCGATAACAAAAAATAGTGAAAATACCCCATGGGACATGCCATAGTTCCCACTAACTGCAGACAGTAAAAGAAAACTGTGTAGGATTAATTGATTGCAACAGCAAGTACTTCCATACTAAACTATTCTTCATCTAATGTCTAATAGATCTTCTTATAACTGATCGTGTCTAACCTAAAATATTTATTTTTCAGTGAAACAACAGACGCCTCCGTGGAAGCTCCTTCCCGCACCCTCTGCCTGCTAGCCGTGCCCGCCACCGTCAGCTGCCGGGATCTGCTGGTGTTCACCGCCGCGTGCCAGAGGGACATACAGCACGTCCGTGTACTGAGGGACTCCTCTCTCGACAGATACATGGCACTGATTACGTGAGTTCTTCTCTATATCATGATATGTAAAATAAAGCAAATTACGAGCACGTATCTTCACCATTAGGGCAGATCTCGTAAGTTCTATTTATTCATAGACATGCTCAGGCTATTATTATCTCGGTTGTAAACGGATATAAACTGCTGACCTTTCTGTGGACTTTAATGTCAAGGTGTGTTGTCTCGTTCAAAGACCTCTAATTCCAGTGGGCTCTGCAATAGAAGGTCCTCTATAAACATGATATGTCTAGCCGAAGATAAAGTTGCACTCGTACAAGGACGTATACTGAGTTTTAGGCAGCGGAATTAGCACGACAGCTAGTAATAGCGAAGGCAAGGGGGCCTTTGACTTGCTTCTCCCATGGGCAAAAACTGTGAACTTCCTTTGGGGATTTACATTTTTGTAGATGGTGAAGATTTCTTGGATGCCGGGGCAACTATAATGTTCAGATAAAATTTCGAAAGTCTCAATCAAGTCATCTCTTTCTCTTCTTTCTTTTAACGTTGGTAATCTTAGTTCCTTGAGTATATCTTCATATTGCTGGTCTTAAAAAAACTCTTGGTATTTTTGAAAATCGTCTCTTGTACTCTCTATTAGATTTATATCCTTTTTTCCATTATTTGTTATAACCATGTACCAGTTACTAACATTTGTTATGTTATTTCACAGTTTCCGCAGTCGGGGTGCAGCCTACGAATTCCGCGAGACGTTTGGCGGCACTGCGTACAGCTCATTGGAGCCGGGGGCTGTGTGCCATGCTGCGTGGGTGCGCCGGGTGGAATGCACGCGCGGGACCACGCCGCCGCCCCCTGCGGCCACCGAGCTGCCCACATGCCCGGTGTGTCTTGGTACGTCTTCTTGTAGTCGATATTTAATATATGTATACAGAGGACCATTTGAATTATAATTTTATCCAATTGCATCCATCCTATGTTGGGAAAGAACTAGAGATCACCCACAGATGAAATGCTCCGATGGTCTTAAAAGCGTGCGAGCTAATAAAGAATCTTATTTTGGACGCAGGAGACTGGTAAACAAGAAACTGATTGAATAGATTCAGTTTTTTTTAGAAACTTCTTCAAATTGTTTTTTAAATTTAATTTGTCATAAACATCAGTAAATTTAGACTATACATAATGCTTTATGTGAGAACAAAAACTGTGGGAGCATAGAATAATATATATAATTAGATATGACACATCGTCGCTCTAGTTCATTTTTATCCAACAAACCAAAACGTAAATCGGGAGAAATAGCGCTTCAAAGTTATTTTTACGAAAATCGCACTTACCACTAAATTAACTAAAATTATTAAAATTATTTAAAGTGATAAAAATTATTAATCAGTAAAATTCGTTACAAATGTTTAAAATTACGCAGAAAACACGTTTTTAATTTGGATGTAGGACAAAGCGTTGGATAAACACGCTCGGAATGTTGTTTAATTTTGGTGGACTTAAGACAAACATTTACTACGTCTTGAAAATACATTAAAAATATTTTTCATTTGTATCGTATAAATAAATGTTTTCTGAGAAAAACTGCATAATTAACTCAATTTCGCCAAAAATGGTCTGTTGGACAAAAACGAACTAGAGCGACGACTTGGCGAAAAAAGCGGTTCCACTTAGTTGGATGTTGTTACCATCCTTTTAACACTGTTAAAAACATCTAACTCTATCCCACCACTTACCTTCAGCCGTTGACTGCTGTTTACTAATAGATACAATAAAATATGAATTGTAGAACCCGACATGTCGGGTCGGAATAATAAATATTTAGTTGGCGGTTCAACATGTCAGGCTCTGCAAGTTGGATCATGTGTAGGGACTTTATAACCTATCTGTAGTGTATCGTATAGGCGATCGTGCACGGCCGGAGACAGCCAAGGTTTGACGAACGCTTCTGACACTGCTCGGGGAACGCGGGCAGTGGGACGGACGGGAGGCGCGGGCATTCGATTCCTTCCATGCAGCTGGACTGGATTGTACTTTTAACAACTGAGATAACAATAAACAATACTTCGTATAATAGAACCTTTTTTATTAAAACAGCAAGAACATTACACTATCCAAATGCCTTTATTCTCTGTCTTGCATAACTGCAGTATGTAATGATCCGCCCTTTCTACTTCAAACTTTTCCTTCTCTTCTTTCTACGATAAATTTCTTTAAAGTCCCATAGGTAACTTTTCCATAAGGCTTTGCATATGTGTTCGCAGGGATGGAAAATTCCTCCCCTGCCGTCTCTACAAGCCTTTGCTCCTCTCTTTATTACACACCCCTTCAAGTGTGTACATCCTAGTTTGTCCACGTGACGTACGACCTTGAACGTACTCATTTCACGTGACGGTTCAGTATAAAAAGGCTTCACCGAACGTTGTGTTGGTTTTTTGTTTCTCGGTTTAGAAACCTAGTTATCTATGTATGTGTGGTATCCCTTGGTTCTTTTGAGATAGAGTGAGTTGAATCCATTATCGCTGTGTTTTAAAGCCATTTCATAAACCTTATTTTTCTGAAGTCGCCTGCTCTTCAAACTAGCTACGTGATTCTACCTGTCATAGGGTAATGTGAGTATAATAAAGTGTTAGATTTTATATATGTGATATACATACGATAAATTTATGGTGTTAGTTGTCGGCGCCATCCATGTATATATTTTAGGAGGGGAAGGAGAGGAAAGGAAATGAATTTTTTTCAAGCTAAGATTGACTCCTCCTCTTACCAAACAAAACTGATGGATGATAATTTGAGCAAGGCGATCGATATCTGCGTGTCTGGATATCACAACCGGCCGGGTCTCCCCTTGTTCCAAATCGGCAACCGTCACGCCAGAATAAAGAAAACCAGGTCTCATCACCAATTTCAGAATTGCCCCAATCTCATACACCTCCAGGAAAATCTACTTTACTGAGTGTAGAAGGGGAAAACCATGACATCCCTTGTCACGAATCTAGTCGCGAAAATGTGACACGCAAGGTCCTAAGTTACGTGCCACCTCTAGAAAACGTTGTAACTCCCACGCCGTCGGGGATTTACATCCCTTTCTAGGTCAATACATAGATAACACACGACGATCTTGTCGACATTTAGCCTGCTTTTTAACGATAGGTTGTGTGCCTACCCATTCAGCCAATTATCATGTGAGATATATGTAAGGTCTACTCGAAATGCCAAATTTAGGATGAGGACTGTCTGTATTTTAATATTCGGTTCTAGTAATTATTTTATGAGGTTACTAGCATCCTCGTGTATTAGGTATGGGTAACTCCTACTGAATACCTATCCTCTCAGGTAGGTATAAACGGATAATTGGTTTGATTTTTGCATTTAATTTAAAGAGGCTGCCTACCTCTCGAAAGGTACCTGTTGAGAAAAGTTGTTCGGTTGGTAGTTTTATCTCGGAGATTACCATCTCCCTCTTTCGACTTTAGATTTGTTTTTGTGCATCCCAATTCGTAACTTAGAAAGTCAAACAATAGATGAAAAGTATTAAATTAGAAAGTCAAATAACAGAAGAAAAGTATTCATTCTGTTTTGTCTGGTTGCATCCGATCGCTTTCTATTTGGGCGGTCATACGCTAGCAAAACTTCCCCTTTGACTGACTGTACCTGCGTCTTGTCCTATATATGAAAAGGTCATCGGCCCGTCTCCCTTTTCCAGCTGGTAGATAGTCTGATTGACACATTCCCTTTCGAAACATTATTTGGACGACAGGGGTTGTAACCTTGGATGCTGTATCCGTCCTTTAAAAGGGACTTCTGTTGTTTAATAAATAATATTAAAAAAACTCACCCTGCTAGTCACCTCCAAATCCTAGTGTGAAGCTTACCTGGTTACACACTATATAGCTAAATCAGTTTAATTTTCGGTCTCCTCCCTACCGGCATTCCATTACATTAATCATTTTCTCCTTTTAAGTCCTTGTAATTTGTTCCATTTTGGTCCCCTCCCTACGACTTTAAAAGGGTAATTAAATATTCCTGTAAATAAAATTGTACCTCCCTAATCTGTCAGGATTCGAACCCACAGTTAATGATATATTTGTTTCTCTGGTTTTCGGTCTCCGTGGATAAATGCCATCTCGCCAAATCAATAACCTAGCCCGATTAAACACTTCCCGCCTTTAAGTACATTCACTCTGTTTTAAAAACGCAATCATTATTTTTATTATTTTCATGTTTTTAAGACAAGCAATCTAGTTCGAACTGTATACGAAATCACGTTTAAATCAACACAACTTTATAACACAATCGCGATTGCACAACACCTGGCGCCCCTGAGGTGGGTTTTTACAAAACGGCGCTCTACAAATTATCCAATTATTATTATTGTCATTATTATTAATTGTTTTCTCACTGAGTCCAACCACTTTCACTTCACACAAAAACCGGTTCAATAATATTTCACTTTAATTCAGAAACCAACAAAGCTTTCTAACATCATCTGAATTCACTAATTAATTGTAATCTCACACATCACTTCTGGTTTGTATTCATTTCTCGGGGCTGTCAACGTATCCGAATTCAAGACTCGACTGCCTGTACCTGCGCCCTGTCCCGTGTGAATGTGTTTACTCCAGGCCTGTCTGTCAATAAATCTTCCGTCGTTGTCTAAACAAAAAATTTTTTTGAGCACGTTCGTTTATTATTTATCGTTTATTTATTTTCGTGATTATTCAAACCATCACAAGTAACAACTTTAAAAGTTTTAATAGACAAATGGAACTACATCATTCACATTCACATCCACAGGAAAATGCATTTCATTCCGACTGAAGATTGGAACATGTTTTTATGCGACATTTTGTAGGGACTGTCTAACTCATTGTTGGACTGTTTAGTAGTAGGTAACTGTCCGTCTCTATTTCTAATGGGGTTTTGTGTGGAAGCACCTTATTCCGTTGATGAGAAAACCTTTGGTCTTGAAATCTTTCACTCCCTGGTGAAGTGTTCGATTTTAATATTTGTTAATGTTTTGTTTTGCAGAGCGCATGGATGAGAGTGTGGAGGGCCTGCTGACGGTGCAATGTTCCCACTCATTCCATGCTGGCTGCCTGGGTGCCTGGAGGGATGGCTCGTGCCCTGTGTGTCGTTGTGCACAGTCACCCGATCCCCCGGCCGCTAGCGAGTGTGGCCAGTGCGCTGTGCAAGGTAATGCATTACTTGATAGCCACATGCTTTTGTTTAAGGAGTGCGGAGGTCTTGCTGATGGTGCGGTGGTCCCACTCGTAACACTCCAGCTGCCTAGGCGCCTGGAGAGCTTGTGGATTGGCGAGACCCCCAGCCGTTGCAACCAGTGCGCCATACAACATCTGATAATAAATATACAGTTATATGTGATATCTATCTGACTAATGTAAACTATTTCTGTTTCAGACGGAGATGGGGAGGCGGTGGAAGGAGGTGCACTATGGATTTGTTTAATTTGCGGCCACGTTGGATGTGGACGGTGATTAAAATGACCTTTTATAATAATATGAAACATTTTCCAGTTTGACTGCATGTGATATCTGGAAAACAATGTATTTTATAATACCTGTGGGTTACTTTCGTCTGGGCACAGCCAGTAGTCCATGACCCAAGTAGATTTAGGATACAAATTTTGCAATTCTGATTGCAGGTACCAAGCAGGCCACGCTGCCCAGCATTTCAGGGCTTCGAATCACACATATGCCATGCAGCTTGGAACCAATAGAGTCTGGGATTACGCAGGTAAATTATTTTACAAACAATCATTAAATTAATGTGAAAAACAGTTTAGAATCTAAATCGGAAAGAGTATTTACTTTGTTTAGTATTTTCTTTCTCAATCAAATTTCTGTAAGACGGTGCCACTATTCATGAAGTGACTACTGACTAGTATCATTCGTCAAGCAACCTCTGTCAAAATCAAAACTCTGTATTTCCCTTTGTGTCTATTATTATATTTATATATATATATATTTTTTAAATTTTTTTATTAAATTTAATATAATTACATTTAATACAATATAAGATATGGGTAGTCCCACAAAGCTGTGACAATCAGCTTGTCTGTAGGTTCTACCATTTAATGTTATTACATAATACACATTAGCTTAAGTTTAAATATTAATACCAAATATAATGTTTAGGATAGATAAACGTTTTGTTCATTTATCAACCACTTTTTTGTCAGTTTAGGGCAAGGTTCCTCATTATTTTTCAAGTTAAAGTTTTTGTTAAATTTGTTATAAATCACAGGTATCAAATAGTCAAGTGTTCTGCTACCATACTTATTTGATATTAGTGGAATTTTTAGGCCTTTTTTTTCAGTAAATCTTGTTTTGTGACTATGCACCAATGGCTTTTTGTACGCATTTTCTCCCGCATTATCCATAATTATAATAAACCAGAGAAGCCCTTTAATTGGGAGTAGGCCCTCAGAGCCATACAGTAATTTTAAGTTGTTTCTTTGTTTGTAAATGCTAGGTTTAACAATTTTTTTAATTATAGCAGTTTGTAGATTTTGAATGAATTTAATATTAATATTACTCGAGTGTCCCCAAGTTCGAATTCCATATCTAAGTATTGATTCGACCATAGAATGATATATAAGTTTGAGAGTACATCGAGGCAATACAAATTTTAATTTATAAAAATTACTCGCCAAACATCGGAGCTGGTTACAAATTTTGATCACACTTTTGTCCCATTTAAAGTTATTGTCTACGATTATGCCAAGGTAAGTATATTCGTTTGCAAAATCAATTTTTTCACAGCAGCAGATATTATCCATTTTTTTATGTATACAATCAAAATTATGTGCAGTTATTTTAGGTAAGTTCCACATTTTCAAGCTCGGTGATCTTATATACATGCATTTAGTTTTTTTGACATTAATAATTAATCCTACATCATGAGACCATTTAAGTAGTTCGTTAAAGTCAATTTGTAATTCTTGAATAGCTATTTCAGGGTTTTCATTAGAGACAACTAGTGCAGTATCATCAGCAAAAATAAATCTACGGGCTATTTTAAAAAGTTTAGACATGGCAATTACATATATAATGTATAATTTTGGTCCTAAAATTGACCCTTGCGGCACCCCTGATTTAATAAATCTAAAATTACTCATTACATTCAAAATCTTTACATACATTTTTCTATTTGTTAAATAGTTTTTGAAAAATGATAGGAGTTTACCACGGATTCCTATGATTTCGAGTACCTTGATTAATTGTGTATGGCTGAGTGTATCGAAAGCTTTTGAAAAATCAATTAATAATACTAGTACATGTTTTTTTGAGTTAAGCTCTGAATGAATGTGTAGTCAACGTTTGAGAGCCACCAGATTCGATTTACTTGCTACTTATAGAATTGGAAATAAAGTACCTCTCTCATAATCCCCATTACCAGGTGACAACTTTGTGCACCGCCTGCTGCAGAACAAGACGGACGGGAAGCTGGTGGCAGCCGGGGGCCCGACGGACCCCGATGTATGCGCTCCCGCCACCCAGGAGAAGTTGGACTCCATCCAGCTGGAGTGTGCGCACCTGTTAGCCACGCAGCTGGATACGCAGCGGAGACACTATGAAGAGTTGCTGGCCAGGTAATAAACATAACCTATGACTAGTCCTTCCACCTCTGGAGACACGTATACATAGCTGTTGGGAATAGAAAATACCAATAGTTGTAGCAAATGTGAAGAAGATTCTCTTATGGTGCCAATGTCCCGTCCCGATGGAAAGTAGAGTGGAGTCAGGAGACATATAAGCGTCTGTTTCATGCATATTTGTTTTCTGTTACAGAGAAAAGGCTGCCGCGCAGGTTGAAGCCGAAGAGTTAAGGGAGAAGTTGAAAGAGACAGAAAAGAATGTGAGCCAACTGAATAAAAAGATGACCAACTTGACCACCAAGTGAGTAGAGTTTTGTTACTATTGTTGATTGATTTTGTCTCTTACCTTGTTCCCTTGATAGTACCAAATCCATTTAATTGACTGGGTAGCAGAGCCTTGTTTTAACTCGACTGTTTTGCATTTTGTCTCTCTGTAAATTTGTTATTATGTTCCTTTCCAAGATGATGGCCGTTTTCATAGTATTAACCGTAGAAACCGCACAACCTTTGCCAGATATTTTTCAGTAATTCACCATCATCAGGTCTTAGATTAATGTTTTATAAAATGAATTCCAGAGTGTCCACCCTGCAAAGCAAGCTGGCCGAGGAGAAGGCCATGGCGTCAGCTGCGGTGCAGGCGCGCTCCGAGCTCGCTCTCCGTGCTACGGGCGGAGAGGCGGAGATAGCCTCGCTGCGGGAGCAGGTGCGCGACTTGGCCTTCTATGTGCAGGCCGCCAGCTCCATCGGGGCGCGGCCCGACTGCCAGGAGCTGCAGGGGGGACAGCTGATTGTCAGCCCGCCTCAGCCCAAGGGGAGGAGGGGAAAGAAGAAGCCATAGACTCAGATAATAGAAACAAGGGAGAATGACCATGAACCTAGTGTCGTCAACATCGTTTACACCGAACGCCTAGCTTTAATAGCATAGCAGTTTGTTCGTAGAAACATGTCATATCTTGCTTTGTTTCTATTATCTATGAATAGACAAGAATAGCAGTTATGGTGGAGATTGAGAGGAATTCATACAATGTTTTGGATTGTGCATTGTATTTTTAAATGTATTTGGTTTTTAATGTGATATAGATAGTCTGGTTCCATGATAACTCAACACAGTGACAATTCAACACACTTTTAAAAAGTGATATAAAGTCATTAGCAACGATGTAAATAAATAAGATTTAAACCCAACCTAACCTAACCTACTTAACCCAGTTAATAAAGTTTTTGTTTCATCACTTTCCATGACTTTATATAACTTTTTAAAGATGTGATGATTTATCCGGTCACCAGATAGTCTAGTATAGAGTCTAAAATGAAGAATCAAAAGAATGGGGTATTTTCACAACTTAATTTATTAACTATGAACGCTGTTAAAAATGTGTGGAAGATTTAAAGTTTATTTTTCTGATTCGGAAAATTATATAAAAAATTTATGATTTTAACGTTTTCATTCTCAATTGTTGATTTTAAAAACGATCTAAAACTACACATTCCAAAACGGTCCCAACAGGCTACAATGTCATTGTGACATGGAAACGTCACTGTAAGAGACGGCTGGCACTGACTTTGCCCGGCATGACATCAATGCCATAACATTCACAAATAAAAATAAACATGTCATCTTGGCGGCAAAAACCACATTTTAAATCGTTGTAGAAAATTTATTCGTCAACCTTCATTATTGTAATTTTTTTTTGAGACTAAAAACCGGTGAAAATACTCTAATGCGGAGAAAGTGGAGGAAAATGGTATCTCTATTTGGGAAATTATGTGAGGTTAAAGAAAGTGTGCCAATACCACAGTGGTAGATGCTCTCAGCACCGCCCTGATGAAAGACAACCATTCCGAATCGAAACTTTGCTTAAAGCTAATAGTCGTGTTTGGTGACCAGATCTGAACCAATTGGGGATGCCATGGCCTCATTGGCTCCAGACAGTTGCGGTAGATTACTCCTGGTTATCAGATCTGAAATATGGTATCTCACCACAATACATACTGACATTAACTACCACTCTGGAACGAGTTACAAAAAAAGTTGAAAAATACCATGAAATTGTTTATGTTGGATTCCTCCCAATTTCTAATATAGGGAGAGGCCTCGGTTATTCGGCGAGCACTTTTGCTATGTTTACTTTTGTTAAAAAATTACTTTATATATTTAAAATGCTTGTCCTGTAATTGACTTTACAATGGTTGGGATAGCACTTTTTTTTTTTTTTAACATTTGAAAGGTCCCAGTTAAACGCTGATTCGCAATCCATTTCAATTTTTATATAAAGTTGTCATAAGCTGACGAGCATAATATCATGACAATTGCGCTTTTCTGCTGATCAAAAATTATTCACAGGCTGAAGAGAAACTTGAATCGGTGTAACTCCAACTTATGTATTTAAATAGATTGGATAAACGCTTTAATTGGGGCTGCAATATTTTATGAAAATCTCTTTTTCTTTATCTATTTATTTTTGTATAGGCGCATGTGATAATAATGTAGGTACACATCGGTGGTTTAAATCACAATTATTCTATGTCCACTTTTCAGTTAAACTCGAGATAAATCTTCCATTAAAATGGTCATCTTCGTAAATATTTTGTAATGCCCAGATGTGTGTAATGTATGTAAGTCCCACATATATTCATAATTATTGCAATTTCAAAACTGAAATACAATCGAAACAGAGTCAAACATTAAAATAATGCTTTTTTGTCTCAAAACTAACTATATGTTCTGGACATACAATAAGTGTGCGATAAACCATCGATAAATGTTTATTGTGTAATTTTTATTTGGACATAAGTGCACTTTTCAAGGCCTAAAAGATAAAATTTTCTGTTTAATTCTCTGCCATAATTTTGCACTTTAAAAATTAAAATAAAAGTTTGTTATTATCTATCGTTGATTTTAGAGATCCTAATGGCCGATTTCACCAATTCAAAGAGCAAAGGATTAATCAATTCAATTTTACCAATACTTTGTGGCTGAACATGTTTTATGTAACATTCTAAAATGCAGAACTAATAATTACAATTAATTTAGAAATATTGTGATTCTTGGCTCCGCTGTCATTGCAGCCGATCCACAAATAACAAAATCGCTTTGACAGATGAATTAGTTTAAAGAAGTTTAATACACAACT
Organism: Hesperophylax consimilis; assembly: GCF_061612785.1. Lineage (NCBI taxonomy): Eukaryota > Metazoa > Arthropoda > Insecta > Trichoptera > Limnephilidae > Hesperophylax > Hesperophylax consimilis. The sequence continues at coordinate 16,869,542 of NC_142857.1, forward strand.
GAAAGCTCGTTTAACACTGATTGAAGATAACACTCAGCCCCATGGGTGACATTGCACATTTAACACTGATTGAAAATAACACTCAGCCCCATAGGTGACATTGCACATTTAACACTGATTGAAGATAACACTCAGCCCAATAGGTAACATTGCACATTTAACACTGATTGAAGATAACACTTGGCCATATGGGTGATGTTGCACGTTTAACACTGAAAGCGACCATTACAGAAAAAAAAGATCAAGTAAGAAAAGAAATTAATTGATTGCTTGTGTAAATTTGTTTTCAATGTTATATTATATAGACCCCTCAGAATAGCAAGGTTCCATTTGACTCATCAATCTAATGCCATAATGGGTATAGAGGGAGTTACTTTAGAGTTCAATATTGCATAACGTAGCCGTGTCAGATTTAGTATTAAGCGCCTCATGCAAGATGCACTACAAATGTCCCATACTAAAATGCAGAATGTCCCGCAACTTCACAAAATGTATTTGTCCAACTTTTTTTTCTTTGTATTAGTACAAATGAGGTGGTGAGGTAAGCCGTACATCATGGGACCTTATAATATTTGTAGTGCATCTTGAATGAGCGACCTCAAACACACCTCATAAAACAATACAAATCCACAGGAGGAAGGGGTGCGGTGGGAGGGTTAGGTCAGGATTTTTATTATTTATTACGTGGGTGCCGCACAAAAGTCCCAACCGGCTGGAGCCAGTCGAGGGACTCAGTAATATATACATGCATCCGTACGACATCTTTGACGCTTAGCGTATTTATTATTGTGACATCTCGCCTCATTTGAGGTGGGACGCCCCATTTGAGGTGGGATGCTTCAACACCTCATATGAGGTGGGACGCCTCATTTGAGTTGTGATGCTTCAACGCCTCATTTGAGGTAGGACACCTCTACGCCTCATTTGAGGTGGGACGCCTCAACACCTCATTTCAGTATTTGAGTACGAACTTCATTATTTGTCTCTTACCCAACGCTATGCAGATGGAACATTGTTATTCGGATTGGTCAATATGTAGATTCCTCTAAAAGCTGCAGATTTTTCATTTAAACGTGAATTCAAAAATTTTTACTGCATTCAAATTTAATCAGACAAATTATTGTAATAATACAGAGTGAATAATTAATGTTCCTAAATATATTTTGAGAATTAAAAAAAGACTGCAGAATTTTATCAATTATTGTGGACCATCATACCACATAAGGACTGTTTTAGGAATATGTATGGCTGAATTTCGCTTGTCCATAAATAATATGTAAACTATTTATATGTAAAAAATATTTAATAAAAGATATAAAATAAATTATTATATTTTATTCTAACCCCTCGAGATAATTTGTTCACAGCTCATATGGTCCCTTACTGTCATTTGAAGGCCTTCGTGGTCGATGGGTAAGGCTCTCGACTAGCAAGTTGGAGGTAGGGTTCAAATCCCGGCGTGCGCAAGTAAATTTTATTTGATTAATTTGTATTATATCAAATTTACTCATTTAAAAATAATATATAGTATATTTGTGGCACGTTCCAGAGTGGAAGATACGCTTGTATCGCCCTGGTGTAAGACCACCATTCAGAATTGAAACGTTGCTGGAAATGGCTTTGGCCATGTTTAGTGACCAGATCTGGATAGCCAGGTACTTTCCCACCTTCCTCTGCACCATCTCCTTCCCCTCCTCACTAGTTAAGCCTCACAACATACTCCAATTGGGTATATACTCCAACATACTCCATAGTTTCACTGGCTTCAGACATTTGGGAGCAGTTGGGACTCTTGTGCGGTTTCACATAAATAAATAAAAATGATGAGAAGTATGAACTAAACGGTGTACGAATGAGAAAACACCACGCTTTAGATTCAAATCTAGAAGTTAACCGCAGTAGAATTAAAATTTACTGTTTTTATGTTTGCATACAAAAATTAAATGTTTATTTTTGATACATAATAAAATTCGACAGCAAATTTAAATTTAAATTTCTTCACCTTTGAAAAACAGTTTTAAGTTTGTGGATATGTTCAGAAAAATTCCATTTATTTGGATTTTTTTGCTAAGCGGGAATACTCTGACCTTTTTGACGAAATATGCCAGAGGCCTGAGAGGTTAAGGACCTTAAAAGGATAAATCAGGATATATAGATTAAAAAACGGTTGGTTCTGAGAGGAAGATTTCATTTGGGGAATATTGTTAGGCTGAACGATGTTGGAAAGGGGAAGAGAGGGTTTGGTTATATCTGAGTGTTTAGATCTGAACACTAAACATAGCTAAATCCATTTCAAGCAACGTTTCAATTAGGAAAGGTGGTTGCACCAGGTTATCACTCTTACACGAGATTACAAAAATCTGCTAGGCATAAAAAGGTGATAGAGAGTAAAGGGAACAACTTCAGGAAATGATTCTATACAATGGTAGAAGTTATAGTGAATACCTCACAAGAGTCCCAACTGCTAGCCAGTGAGACTATGGCATCCCCAATTGGGGGATGTTGTGAGGCTGAAGGTAAGTGGGGAAGGGAAAGAGGAAGGTAGGGAAGTACCTGGCTATTCAGATCTAGTCACTAAACACGGCTAAAGCCATTTGGAGCAACGTTTCAATTCTGAATGGTGGTCTTACACCAGGGCGATACTGGTAGTATCTTCCACTCTGGAACGTGCCGCAAATATACTATATATTATTTTAATTAATTAATTGTGGAATAACACAAATCAATCAAATAAAATTTATTTGCGAACGCCGGGTTCGAACCCGCGACCTTCGGAATGGCAGTCCAATGCGTTACCACTGGACTATGCCGGCCGTCAAAGAAGTAAATAAAATAAATAGATTTTTCAAAATTTCATTATTTTTCTACTAACAAACAATTTTTTTTACCTTGAATTCATGTTGAATCCTATACTTTTCCCTCGGATACTTGAAAAAATAATATATAATTTTAAATGTATGTGAAAGAAAAATTAAGTAAAAATTGAGTTATTTTCCACTTGGTTTGAACCCATGATGGGCTCTGATTACTCTGCTCTGCCATGAAATTGATATTGGATAATGAGGTTGTCTTCTACATTGAAATTTCATGTTATTTACAAATGCATCCTATTAATTGTAGCGTGCTGAGAACAGAACTTTTTGAAGTTTTGAAAAATACTGAATATTACCGAAGATATAAGCCATCCAAACGTTGATATTTGTTTTATCTAAGGAAGCAAACACTTTGTGATGTGACATTATATATTAAATGAAAAAATACACTTAAACAAAACACCTACACAAAAATTGAAACAAATAACTTCAAACAAATTTCTTTTCAATAAATCTAATAATAATATGAATATTAATCACCAATTCCAGTGGCGTAAAGTACTGTATACAAATAACTTTTCTTCTTTAAGTGTAAAAAAATTCCCTCCAGAAATAAAGCCCGCTTTTTATACTAATAATAACTTAGGTAAATACTTAATTAACACTATAGATATTGATGATAAACTTAGCCACTCAGGCATATATAAACTTAATTGTAATGATTGTTCTGCTTTTTATATCGGAAAAACGGCCCGGAACGTAAACATAAGAATAAAAGAACACCTGAGGTGTTTAAATAATAATGCTTTTTCAGAATTCGCGAATCATCTACTAGAAACTAACCATTCATTTGATAAAACCTCTGGGACTACAATAATACATAAAAATGGAATTGGAATTAGGTTAAACAATTTAGAAGCCCTCGAAATTAAAAAAGCCGTCAATAATAAATCAAATATAATCAACAAACAAATCAATTTAACTGAAAGTCTAATATTTAATTTATTCCGTTAACCTCTGACAAAACTGTTTCCTCCCTTCCCCCTCCCTTCCTACCCATCCTGTAATCAGTATATATCCTTTCCAGTTCTAGCACTAATAAGGTGTCTGCTCTTTTATTTCTATCTCTTTCACTCATTGTTTTATTTTCTTCTATATATGTGTCTGTATGAAAATAACTTTAGTTGATATAATAAGACCTGATGAAGCTTGAGCTAAGCGAAACGTGGTTGACTGTTAATATTAATTCAAAATAAAAGTGGTGTTTTACAAAGTGTATTTTTTCAGTTGATATTTGTGACTGAAAAGCATGTGACGTCCGCGGGAATTGTGAATTGTACTGCGTGTGACTTCACAGGACACAATTGCATACATTTTACTAAGATTCGCTTTAAAAGCTGCGTCATTTTTGGACTGAAAAGCATGTGATGTCCGCGGGAATTGTGAATTGTACTGCGTGTGACTTCACAGGACACAATTGCATACATTTTACCAAGATTCGCTTTAAAAACTGCGTCATTTTTGGAAATATCGATAAAATAATTTTACTCTTTAAATATAATAAATTTTCATAAAAAGTTGGCGAGTTGTTTGGTGACCAGATCTGAATATCCAGGTACTTTCTGTTCCCTTCTCCTTCAGCCTTACAACATACCCGAATCGTGGACGACATAGTACCAGTGACTCCGGAGTGTGGGGAACGGTTAGTTCTTGTGCGGGTATTCACATTGAACAATAATAATAATCTCAAATGATATTTTTTATTAATGTCGCAAACATACAAAAATTATCACAGGAATGTCGTAATTCTGAAATACCTGTTTATACATTGAGCTTTTTTTTAATTATTAAGATTGTATTCCTATTACTGGATGTATTAAGTTGATCATACAGCTTGAGTCTGCGCTCTGATGGTGGGCAGAATGGGAGGCCTCTTCGCCGGGGGCCTGTTGATGGCGTGCACGGAGGCCTCGTGCTTCTCCCTGTGCGCCTTCCGACTGAACTTGGCCTCGCAGATGGAGCAGGGGAACCTCTTCTCGCCCGTGTGCGTCACCAGGTGCTCCTGGAGGCCACTGGAACAAGCAACAGGACAATATAATTAAGACAATACATTTCATTAGTTAGAAGTGGAGTTATAATTCACCTATTTGTTCCCCTTAAAGTTTACTCTAATGCATAATAATTAATATAAAACCAGTCTCTCCAGATCCAGCCCGCCACGCAGTAGGTGGGCAAATGCATCCACCGCCAAGACCTAGACAAACCTCACCCCATGAACCCGGTCCCCCCTGCTAAGTCACCAATAAATGGTTCCCGGGGCGACAGTACCCATACCCGCCTCCCAAATTGATTGTATTACATAGTTGTTAATAAATTAATTGACAGCCCTGCCATCGTCGCCACTATTAAATTCGATGTACCGACGAAGAACACAAGACTAAATGTTACATTTTTCAACACATACACAACTAACTATCAGACACAATCACTACTAACCAATAGAATGCAAGATCTTGGCAACAAGTTAGTAGGTACTGTTGTTATATTTACTGACTCCATTTATAGGATTAAGCGTAATCTATACCAGCTCCTTGCTGTATCCTACGAATTATAGTACCATAGTAAGTGATATGTCTTATAGTAGAGTGTCTATTTTATTTTATGTTACTGTTACATGTTTTAATAATATTGTTTCATATTTAGTTTATCAGTTTTACATTACTTACCTTTATTCTGTTCTTATAATCTATGTGAAAACCCAGCTGGTGGAGACCTCTTACTCTGATGGGTGATGATACTTATTAAATTTCAACAAACTCCTGCTCAAACTCAGTGCTCCAAAGCCTCGAGCTTGCAACAAACATTGCAGATTCAATCCTCTGATAGATAAGTCCTCCATCATTGCACAAACAACAATCCTAGTTTATTATGATAGTAGTATTTTTTTTTTCATAGAGCGGAGACGGTTTACATATAGTTCCCATGAGCACTTAGGCTATAGGCCCATTGTACTATCTCCCATCTTACCTCATTCCTTTAACAGTCACCCGGTCCCTTTTATAAAGTTCACCAGGGTGGTTATCGGATATGTGGCTATGTTTTCTAGTTCCACAATGTGTATTCCCAGGTCTCATTTCTCCTCTCCAATCCCCCTTGGTTCCCTGAAGGCCCCAAAAGGGAAGAGGACTTTGTCTCTCCTCTCCACTCCTCCTTGGTTCCCTAAAGGCCCCGGAATGGAAGAGGGTTTCGTCTCTCCTCTCCACTCCTCCTTGGTTCCCCGAAGGCCCCACAACGGAGGAGTCTACTCTTCCTTGGTTCCCTGAAGGCCCCATGGCGGAAGAGTCCACTCCCCCTCGGTTTCCTGAAGGCCCCACGAGGGAAGAGGGTCTCGTCGCTTCTCTCCAATTCTCCTGATGATAGTAGTAGGGAGAAGTCAAATATTGCCAGGTTATTCATATCCTGATCTACCTGATCTGCGCAATTCACATACATTTCGATGTATGTGATTCATCGGTGTCTATCACTGTTCACGGATGTCGTGTATGTGATCCAGTCAAAACAGACCGCGTCATTACGCAATCTATCCCATTGGATAGATTGCAATGAAACAGCCAGCATTGTAAAGCTTAATCTTCCTATTTTGACTATTGTGCACTTGACGTGAACTATCATAAAAAAGCGCTATATAATTGAACTGTTGTTAGTAGTATTAGATTAGATGGTTGTTATACTCACAAGGCGAATACAAAGCTTTTATCGCAGTGCGGACAGTGATGGTTGCGAATATTCTCGTGTCTCTTGGCGTGGTAGTAACGCGCCTGTGGAGAGACAAATGCCTTGCCGCACGAGTCGCACGGGAAGTTTTTCTCTTTTGTGTGATAATATCTACAAAATAACAAGCATAATATGGTTCTTTATCACTATGCGGACTGACATCAGTGGCAGCTCGTCACATAATATGGTTCTTTATCACTATGTGGACTGACATGAGTGGCAGCTCGTGACATAATATGGTTCTTTATCACTATGTGGACTGACATGAGTGGCAGCTCGTGACATAATATGGTTCTTTATCACTATGTGGACTGACATGAGCCGCAGCTCGTGACATAATATGGTTCTTTATCACTATGTGGACTGACATGAGTGGCAGCTCGTGAGATAATATGGTTCTTTATCACTATGTGGACTGACATGAGTGGCAGCTCGTGAGATAATATGGTTCTTTATCACTATGTGGACTGACATGAGTGGCAGCTCGTGACAATATGGTTCTTTATCACTATGTGGACTGACATGAGTGGCAGCTCGTCACATAATATGGTTCTTTATCACTATGTGGACTGACATCAGTGGCAGCTTGTGACATAATATGATTCTTTATCAATATGTGGACTGACATCAGTGGCAGCTTGTGACATAATATGGTTCTTTATCACTATGTGGACTGACATCAGTGGCAGCTTGTGACATAATATGGTTCTTTATCAATATGTGGACTGACATCAGTGGCAGCTTGTGACATAATATGGTTCTTTATCACTATGTGGACTGACATGAGTGGCAGCTCGTGACTTTTGGGTGTACTAGAATGCTAATATTAAATAAAATGGCATTATTGATGTTGTTATACAGGGTGTATCGGCACTAACCCGACAAACTTTAACCAGCTATTCCTTAGCACATTTGGAGTAAAAAATGTTATGTACACTTTGCTGTCCGGTAACATTTTTTTTCTTTTAAAAACAAAAAATAAATAAAATTTCCACACTCCGCTACTGCCCACAGTATAGGGGTAAAATAATTGGCAACGCCGCGCTACTGTCATCTCTTTCACACATATTCTGTCTCAAGTCCCGTGTGGTTCCCGCCACCCCGTCTCGTATCAGTGGTCAGTGCTGTTTTGGGAGTTCGCATGTCATCAAGTTTCTAGTTTCGTTTTTGTTTTGTTATCTAAGTTTTTACTGTTGAAATATGCCCCTCAATTATCCACCTGCCGAGCAAGCAGATATTGTTTTTGTTTATGGATTTTGCAATGGAAATTCACGAGCAGCCGTAAGGGAGTATCGCATGAGGTTTCCTGGAAGACGCGTCCCACACCATGCTACCTTTGTCCAGGTTTGTACCCTATCAATTGTTTATTGAAACTATTTACATTCATTGATAATGCCAAAAAGCGCTTTTGAAATTTAAACTGGGAACATTAAAAACATAACAAGGGGCCACCAACTTTAAAAATGTAAATTGTACTTTAGGTGATTTGTGTTCAGTGGTCACTAAACGGCGTTTTAAAAAGTTAATTAATTTTAATCTCTAATAAATGCATCATTCACTGCAATTGAATTCACTCCCTTTCTCACCATGGGATTATTTAAATTACTTGAATTCAATTTCACCCCTGTGAATCCAAGATATCAACCGTACCTAGTTAAGAAAATTATAATTTAAAACACTTTGTTATACATTTTACTATAAAAAAATGAAATAAATGAAGAGAAAACGTAAGTTTTCTGATATGTGCCTAAAATAAGTGTTCTTTAAAAATAAAATGAGTGAAAAAGCCCGCGATTGTTTATTTGACATTATTACTGAGCTGAATAATAAAAGCAGTTGTTATTTGTTGTTTTGTTTCAGATGTATCAACAATTGCGTGACTGTGGCATCGGACGGATTGAAGGCGCCGGCGGAGGACACAACATCGTTCCTGTGGCAGTTGAGGAGAGAATCCTGAACTTAATTACCGAAGACCCCACGCTGTCCGTGCGTCGGGTCGCTCTGATGATAGGACACAGGGAACACATGGCGGTATGGAGAGTTCTGAAGAAGCACGGGCTCAAACCTTTTCACTATAGGCGCTGCCAAGGCCTCATGGAGAATGACCACTTTTCCAGAGTCGTGTACTGCAGAAGAATGCTGCATAATGTCATAAGAGATGCAGACTTCATGAAAAACATATTGTTTACCGACGAAGCACAGTTCACTAAAACAGGAGTGCTAAATGTGCACAACTTGCACCATTGGGCTGAACAAAACCCCAAGCTTGTTCGGGAGTCGTCGAGCCAGGACAGATTTTCCATCAACATGTGGGCAGGAATCCTGGGAAATCAAATACTCGGTCCAATCGAGTTGCCTCCCAGACTAAATGGACCGATGTATTTGGAGTTCTTACAAGTGCAACTGGGCGAGATTCTGGAAGATGTGAACCTCGAATTACTACGGAGAATGTGGTTCCAGCACGATGGAGCCCCACCACACTATTCGATTGCCGTGCGGAACTACTTGGATGTCGAGTTTCCTGGTCGTTGGATAGGCCGTGGAAGTCCGGCCATTGCTTGGCCACCAAGATCACCCGACCTGACCCCCCTGGATTACTACCTGTGGGGGGCTCTCAAGGAAAAAGTGTATGCTAAGCCAATAGCCTCAAGAGAGCAACTGCTCGAACGAGTGATGGAAGCCGCTGCAGAAATTAAAGCAAATCCTGCAAACTTAAATAATCAAAATATAACAAGACTACACGCTTGCATCGAAAATAATGGTAGTCACTTCGAACAAATGCTCCAATAAAAAAATTAACATAAACTACATGTCCGCATTTTCATTTATTATTTATTGGTAAAATTCTCACAATGTCATTCATTTACACATCAATATTACCTACATATCAATATTTAATAAAATCTGTAGAAGAGTATGCCCGTCGGCATTCAACAAGTTTTTCGACAAGTGTGTCGAAAAGCGTCTTCTCTCTTTCCTACACACTAAATATTAATGGTTAAAAATGAGACGACTGATGCTTGTAAGCGCGCCAATACGTAAAAACAACGAAACTCGAATAAGAATTGCCAGGTGGGTTTTTTAATCGCTTTAATCTGACTTTAAACAATAATTAAACACGTAAAAATTATTTAATATAATATTACAGTACAGTACTTTGAACCTTCGCAATAAATTTATTTGATTTTAAGTTTAGTTTGTAGAACTCCATTTCAATTTAGAGATTTTTTTTATTTTAACAGTCTTATTAAAAAATTTATAAAAACAGTGTGTTTATAAACAAGTTCTGCTAGTTGTAATTATTATTACGCGTGACAGCTGTTTCACCTTCTGACGGCATTATCAAACTTTGGTAAAGCCACTTACAGACGACGTAAGTGATAACTTTCTTTTTTTATTATTCTGGCTTTATTGATTTCCGAGTAAATTGTCGTAAATTATTATTTGCTAATCCCAATATTATTTGCTAATGCTAATAATTAAGTGAAATTTTAAACAATGCAATAATAGGATTATTGCATTGTTAATTTCACTTAATGTCGTTGGTATTTCCAACTGATGACTCAGGGGTTTATTTCCCTGAATAATTAAGTATTTTGGGGTCTAATTATTATGCATTTCATTACATCCGATAATTTAAACAATTTTTATGTTGAATTGGGGTAAGTTTTATGGCTAAGGGAAGGAGTGGAAGGTGAGGAAGTACCTGGATATTCAGATCTGGTCACCAAATACGGCTAGTCATTTCAAGCAACGTTTAAATTCTAAACCTGGATATTCAGATCTGGTCACCAAATACGGCTAGTCATTTCAAGCAACGTTTAAATTCTGAACCTGGATATTCAGATCTGGTCACCAAATACGGCTAGTCATTTCAAGTAACGTTTAAATTCTAAACCTGGATATTCAGATCTGGTCACCAAATACGGCTAGTCATTTCAAGCAACGTTTAAATTCTGAACCTGGATATTCAGATCTGGTCACCAAATACGGCTAGTCATTTCAAGCAACGTTTAAATTCTAAACCTGGATATTCAGATCTGGTCACCAAATACGGCTAGTCATTTCAAGCAACGTTTAAATTCTGAACCTGGATATTCAGATCTGGTCACCAAATACGGCTAGTCATTTCAAGCAACGTTTAAATTCTGAATTAATTAATCAATTACGAAAAAGCGTGGGGTTAAGAATATTTTTTTTAAATTATAGTTGTAATTTATTGTCGATTTTTTAAAAAAATTGCGATATTTTAAATAAAATTTAATAATTATTGTTTAAATAAATTAGCAATCTGGCAGCATTCATTTGCAGGTGGTCAATCCAATGCAGTCATGACGTTTGTGTGAGTGCTTTCCTTTGTCTCAGTGTGTTGCGCAGCAGTTTTATATGAACCGTTTTTTGATTCATCGGGATTGTTTTTAAAACTATACATTCTTTGTACCTTCAAATTAGTGGAAATAAACTTAAGTGTGTCAAGCTGCTCGTTATATTCCGGTAATTCTGGAAGGCTTTTAACATAAGCAATAATATTCATAAATCACATTCCGCGAAGTTGTAAATAACTAAATTTATTAAAAAATATACGTTGTAGGATAGCCTAGCAAGTAACATTTTGACAGAGCACTTACGGTGATTTAAAAAACAACGGCGCTGTTCAAATAATCCAATTATTATTATTGATAAGTACCTAAGTGAGGAAAATTGTTTTTAAAAGTGCTCAGAATTATTGGACTTCGATTATAAATTCAGGAAATCTACTAATTAGTTTCTTAGTTTCAAAATTAGACTATTTAATACGTGAAACGCGTAAGAGGTGAAACCAAAGCATTCCAGAGGTGAAACAATTTAGATACAAAAATAAAACTGATGTGTACAATACAAGAAGACAATCAGTGATTCGCATACGAAAAATGTGAATAATCATTATTGTTAAATAAAATATTTCTTTTCTGGTACTGGATTATGTAATACGGGCTTCGTTCGCAGCAACACGCGAGAGTTGCGATGTTGCTTTCAAATTTTGACAAAGGATAAAACAGTGGTGACATGTGGTGAAAATATGTTTAATTAATTTTTTATTAAAAAAAAACGTTACCGGACAGCAAAGTGCACATAACATTTTTTACTCCAAATGTGCTAAGGAATAGCTGGTTAAAGTTTGTCGGGTTAGTGCCGATACACCCTGTATAGATGTCACCTGTTACAGGTAAAAACATGCTTTTTTTTTAAACTGCGCCTTTTGTCGGACAAACACGTTTTTTTTAAAATTCCTTTTATTTTGAACATCAAGTGTTCTAAATTTCATCAGGAAGTATCAAAATTCTACTTTATGGTGTGGCAAAGGGGGATGGGGTGGTTTTTCGTAATCTCATGTAGACAGTCACTTTCCTCTTGTTTTGAAGGTCAAGTGTGCAAAATTTCATCAACCTTGGAGAAAATTTGTATAAATGGAAGATTTGTGTAGAAAACAAAGCCACACTGCCACAGACACTCTTCCTTATATTACGTAGATAGATAGAGGGAGTTATGAAATTTGCTAACCTTATGTGAGTGTTAAGTTGCTGTTTATCTCTTGCAGCGTGTGAACAATATTGACAGATGAAATTCCTCTCATCGGTGTGGACTTTCCTGTGTAATGAAAAACAAATGTAGATTGAAATGATACTCGATTAGAATGATACTCGTAGATACTCTCAGTATAATCGATTATAAGGTTCTCTCGACTAGAGTACCACATAAATAGATAATGGAGGCAAGAATTACTTGCACAAAGTATGACACAATTAGAATGGTAGATACTCTCAGTATAAGCGATTATAAGGTTCTCGACTAGAGTACCACATAAATAGATAATGGAGGCAAGAATTACTTGCACAAAGTATGACACAATTAGAATGGTAGATACTCTCAGTATAAGCGATTATAAGGTTCTCGACTAGAGTACCACATAAATAGATAATGGAGGCAAGAATTACTTGCACAAAGTATGACACAATTAGAATGGTAGATACTCTCAGTATAAGCGATTATAAGGTTCTCGACTAGAGTACCACATAAATAGATAATGGAGGCATGAATTACTTGCACAAAGTATGACACAATTAGAATGGTAGATACTCTCAGTATAAGCGATTATAAGGTTCTCGACTAGAGTACCACATAAATAGATAATGGAGGCAAGAATTACTTGCACAAAGTATGACACAATTAGAATGGTAGATACTCTCAGTATAAGCGATTATAAGGTTCTCGACTAGAGTACCACATAAATAGATAATGGAGGCAAGAATTACTTGCACAAAGTATGACACAATTAGAATGGTAGATACTCTCAGTATAAGCGATTATAAGGTTCTCGACTAGAGTACCACATAAATAGATAATGGAGGCAAGAATTACTTGCACAAAGTATGACACAATTAGAATGGTAGATACTCTCAGTATAAGCGATTATAAGGTTCTCGACTAGAGTACCACATAAATAGATAATGGAGGCATGAATTACATGCACAAAGTATGACACAATTAGAATGGTAGATACTCTCAGTTTAAGCGATTATAAGGTTCTCGACTAGAGTACCACATAAATAGATAATGGAGGCATGAATTACATGCACAAAGTATGACACAATTAGAATGGTAGATACTCTCAGTTTAAGCGATTATAAGGTTCTCGACTAGCAATCCGGTGGTCGCGGGTTCAATCCCCAGCGTGCGCAATTAAATTTTATTTAATTAATTTGTGTTATTCCACAATTAATTCATTTAAAATAATATATAGTACATTTGAGGCACGTTTCAGAGTGGAAGGTACTCTCAATACTGCCCTGGTGAAAGACCACCATTCTGAATTGAAATGTTGTTTTAAATGGCTTTAGCCGTATCTGAAGAGTCAGGTTCTTCTGCTCCCTTCCCTTCAGCGTCACAACCTTCCCCAATTGGATATGCTAGTCTCACTGGCTCCAGACGGTTGGGACTGTCGTGCGGTATTCACATAACATTTTTTTAAATAAGAAGCATCTTGAGAGACCACCGTTCAGATTGGAAGCGTTGCTTGAAATGGTAATGCTATATTTAGTAATCAAATCTGCACAGACAAGCACTTCCCAATGTTCTCCTTCTCCTCTTATATCCTTTGGGGTTGTGATTTTTCTTACTCACAAATGTAACTGAAGCCGACTGTTGATAGGGAAGGTCTTATTACAGCCGGGGTGCGTGCACTGGAAGGGCAGGGCTCCCTGGTGTCCCAGTTCGTGGGCCTTCAGGGCGCGTGCCCGCAGGAACACTCGGGGGCACAGCGTGCACAGGAGGGGCCCGTGGGTCGCGCGATGGGCGGAAGAACCAAATGCTGTAAATAAAACACACAATTTAATGTGTCATTATCTTATCCTGATCTACGTGGCTGTTGCATACGTGATCCAAGAAGTTTCACTAAAACACTACACTGTGTCAAAACATGCTGCGTGATAAGATATATCGCGCTGAATAGGCTAGTATTGAAAAGGTTAATTGAGTTGTCATTCTGATGAATATACAGTGTGTTCATATATTTGAATATAACCACTGAAGAGATCAACCAATAGTAGTGTGTTGAGAATTAGGGTCAATTTGGTCTTACTTCAGGTTAAATTGAACAAACAATCGATATAAATAAAAAATTAAAGGTTCGTTTGTTCAACCAGGGCAATACTAATATCTACCAATGTACAGAGCAGACGGCCCAAAGAAACCAGTTTTCTTTTTAAATATAACATAAATCAAACTCACTTTTTTGGCAAATATCACAGAAGTACCCTTTCAAGCGGAGATGATCCTGTTCATGTTTTTTTAAACAAGTTTTATTATCAAATGATTGTTCACATTTGCAACACTGAAATAATAACAACTGTTCTTCATCATTTGTTTCTTTGTCTTTGTTACGAATTATTTCATCTTTGTTTTCCCAAATCTTTTTCCGCTGTTTTTTTATTCTTTTGCATTTCAGTTTTCTTTTGCTGCTATCCATAATCATTTCAGGATTTATAACATTGTCTAAATTACTGTTAAATTCTGATCCATTATTAAAATCATTTTCGCAATCACTCTGAGCATGAGATTCAGAATCTTGAAATTTTTCTTCATTTCTAATTTCTTCAGTGATTTCATTTGTTTTTTCTAATAATCCTCCTTCAGTCTTAATAATATCACAATGATTTATTGTTTCTTGTAAGATATTCTCAACATTTTGTTCGATTAGAAGTCCACTTTGGCTGGCCAGTTTTATATAGGAATCCTCACAAAGCAGCTTGAATTTGTAAGCTGACTTGAGTTTTGTGAGACATCTTTTACATATATTTGTTGGAAGACCGTCATTTTCCAGGGCCTAAAACCAAACAAAAGGCGGATTAACCCTTTTCCTGCCCGAAAGTAAAGACAAGGTAGATACTCCCACGCCAAGGATTTTTAGAATATTTTACATCGCCTCATTATTTATTATCCTCAGCACTTAGAGATTGTAAATTATTACCAAAACAAAAAAAACTTGTTTACGTTACACTCTATAAAAGTCTAAGCAAGATATCTTTATGAATTGATGCATTATTTGACGAATAAAAACTATCTATGAAACATCAACAAACTTCGACCCGCCGCCATTATCAAATCAGTAATCTCACCAACACATACAGACATACTATAGTAATATCAGTATTCACGTCTCCGAAGCGGGACCTCTGCAACGGCTCACCATTAAATTTCTCACGATACAATTGTGATAATATTATTGTTTTAAACTTCATTATTTATTAAACTTTTATTTACAGTTTCTTATCGTATTATTTATGTTAATAGTTTTTATTCGAATGGTAGACTTTAAAACAAGAATGAATACACAATGCCACATTACACTGGGAACACATATCGAGCCATTTTTCTGCGGCTTTGTTTAAGTTTTGTATTCGCACAAACATGGCAGGCTCTGTATGGCTTGGATTGTTTTGATGTTTACAACCTCTTTTGAAAGCAGACGTAATGGTGTGTCATGATGAGACGAATGAGGAGTTGAGTAGAGTTGAGTTATTTGTGGTGTTTTGCGATTACTTGTCTTATCACACATAACTGATAATCGGGGAAGCTCATACCTGAATTTTTTATGGTGTTGTGTACAGTAAAAGAATTTAACAGATATAAAATCGAGACAATATTCTCTTATTTGGTCATCAGACAAGTCGCGTCGAGCCATGATGGAGGGTTACACAAAAAAAAATATTAGGAAAAACGACAAATTAACACAATAATTAGTTTCTAAACACAGATAATTAAAATAAAATGTATATTATTACTTTTTCACTCGAAAGGCGGATATAACAACTTATTTCATTTAAAAAAACAAAACATGTTGATTACCACAAAACTTATTTGCACTAAAAATATGACCACTTAATAAAAACAATTTGTTAAAATAATAACGTTAGAACCGCGATTCGTTGCAGATTCTAAGTATTCGCGAACCGTCGCGTCGAGATAAGAAGGAACCACGTGATACACTAACACAACTACGCGCGCGCGGGGAATTCAAACACTGAGAGGGGAAATATTGTAGTCTCCAGTTTGACGAGGTCTTTCATAATATAAACAAAATCATTTGTCACATCTGTGTAGAGATGTCGCTAGATAAAGGTTCAAATTATTTTTTAAGCCTGAGTTTTGCGCCATCTATACAGAAAGTTCCGAGATATCGCAAGATGAAATTAAAATCACGTATGATTGCGCGCGGCAGCGAGGGCCCGGAATCTTGAATCAAACATAGATGCGCACGGCAGCCTCCGGGTTAACAAAGTAAATAGTCAATATTTCAATAAACTCCCCCCTCCTGTATACTCCATGCCTTATGTTGGTCTTATTGATCTTACTCGTACCAAATACCCTATAATATTAATAATACCTCCAACTTCTGACATTTCCCATACATTCTGATGGCAACATGCTACAATAACATGAGTTGTATGCCTTGGTTTTCTTTCATACATTTTAAGCCCCCGCCTACCCAATTTCTACCGATTTATAACAAGTTTCTCGTTAACTCTTTATGTTAAGTTCCAAAAAAATATATGTTATTTTTTAAGATAATATCTATACATTTTTTACACCGAAATGTTAATTATATGAAATTCCCTCGATAGAAATAAATCGCAAAGTAAGCTCCAAAAATCTTTAAAAATCCGTTTTGTTCTGGTATTTAACGTTATAGGCATGAACAAATTCACAGTGTATCTTTAAATGCAACTAAAACATTTGTCGAGAGATTTTTTCTTTATTTCGAACGAGTCGTGTTTTATTAAATATGTTCACCATTTTCGCTTAATTATTATTATTTTTTAATATTAGCGCGCTCCCTCTAACATTGGTATTTACATATCTCCCTTTCAGACCATCTTTGAACGCTTACTACGGGGCCTCAGTGGATTTTAAATGTACATGAGAAATTCTTTGTTTTACGTGAATAAATTAGAGACCCATAAACAAACAAAAAAATTAGGTAACATACGTGCGATTTTACCGCTTTTATGCTCATATGTAAAAAAATATTAAAGCGTTTATTAACTCAGAAATGTAATAAAATACGTATGTAACTATTGTAAGATTTAAAAAACATTCTTATTTGTAGATTTCATCATTATTTAATAGGGAACATTTTGTTTGCTAGGATTTAATGAAATCATATTTTATTTCACCAACTAACCAATTTTTTGGCATCCTGAAAACGTCTTGGAGTGTTTGTAATCAATACATCCGTAAACAGGACACACAGAACTTACTTTTTGGGACAATTTAATGTAAATATTTATCAATATTGATCAAAACACAAATTAGAAAGGGCGAAACACTGCCACCAAGTACTTAATAAATTCAGTTTGCCGCCATTAAAAGGAATACCAAAGTCAATATGCTAAACCAGCGCCTCTAGCGGATAGAGTTGTTGATTTTGCCATTATTTCACTGGAGTTGGACGTATTATTAGCACATAGTTTGCGGGAGACACTTAAACGCATCTTTTGCAAACTGTTGGTAGGAAGCGAGAGACGCTTAAAAGCGTTTTTTGTATTTGTACACTATTGGTAAAGCGCGAGAGACACCAAAACGCGTTGTACACTTGAGTAACAATATATTACGAGAAACGTATGATGTTGGTTACTTTGTGAAGTAAAAATTAGGTGTTAGCTCTCGTGAGACGTGTACTAGGTACCCGGCAATTCGTGGAATTAGGGTCGGGTGGCCGACTGTGGTCATAAAACATGCACTTGAAATACAATAGCTGTAAGATAAACATTTCGTTTTTTAAATCTTTACATTTCTTCAGTGTTATAGCGATATTATTTCATTCAAGACATTCTTCATTCCGCTTTAAAAATTTTATACAAAATACCTATCATTGTATGATACATACGTAATGTGTGTTGAAAAGTTATTTGTGTGTTGTGCTTGAAAAGTTATTTGTTTTCATAATAAAGGGATATTTTTTTCATAAAAAATACCCAATAAAAATGAATGGTAATGATGTGATGTAGGGAAATTGGGAAGGGAATTGTTTCCAACGATTTCATACTATCATACAATATTAGTGGTTATTGTTTTGTATTTTTCAAAAATTTTAAATGTAAACCGAATCGGATAAAAATTGGCCGCTTTACGGCGTAGATTGATAAAAAAACCCCGCTGCAAACTTTGTATTAATATTATAGGGTATTTGTTCTTACACACTCAGTCACCATACAGTTGTCCATTTTGTAAAAGAAAGAAATAGAAAAACCTAT
Source organism: Hesperophylax consimilis (assembly GCF_061612785.1). NCBI lineage: Eukaryota > Metazoa > Arthropoda > Insecta > Trichoptera > Limnephilidae > Hesperophylax > Hesperophylax consimilis. Next base: position 16,887,921 of record NC_142857.1, read on the forward strand.
TTCATTTAATTGTAGGTTACGGTTCTATCAACTTGGCGACAAACGGCCGCCAAATAAAAGACGAAAAATACTAAGGTGAATATTTACTTAATTTAATAGGTACAGATTATTGAAATTACACTTCGTGTCAATTTAATTACTACTAGAAACAACTATTTAAGTCGGAATAGATGGTAAAAGATGCATTATAATTCCATTTTTATTCGTCAAAGTTATAAATTTCGCTTAAAAACGATCCCTTTGCGCCATTCTGGATTTTTTTTTATCATAGATTAAAGTTTATGATAGTTTTGTTTCAATTATAAGCATAAACTACTCAATTAACCCAAACTAAGAACATAACTTATTTTGTGCATGTAAATATCGGTTTCTTGTAGTAATTGTTGAGAAAAAGTGTAATTTCGATAATCTGTTGGCTAAAAGTGCGGCGGTTAGGTAAATAATTACCAAGTTTACCGAAAAACAACTATTGGAATGTTTGCAAAGTAGGTACGTAACTTACAGTTACCGAAGTTAACTTCACGATCGCCTCGGCACAGGACATCTGAACATGACTTAAACAATTTGTTGTAAAGATCGGCTTCAATTCTCCACTTTCCAGACATATCCGACAAATTTCCATTACAAATAAGAAAAAACGAGATAAATAAAAAATAAACAAATACGACAACACAAATAAACAAACACATCAACAAAGATGCCGATTAGAAATTGCGAATCCAAACAAAAGTGAAATCCATAGATATACAAGTGTTTACAAGTGACATCTGTCAAAAAAAAGATATAAGGCTATTGAGTTGAATGGATCATTTTTGAGATACCTTCCTAATACTTTTTTCAGACAGGGCTATTTTATCAACTCTGTGTTGAATTCCACTTAAAAGCTATTTGAAAAGTGTGAAAACCCTTTAAACAGAGTTAATCAAGCTTTTAGTTGAGCTACGAAAGTTGAAAGCCCGTCTAATTTTCCCGCCGAATCTGGCTTACAAAGTGTCACTCCACCGGGGTTGATTACACGCTAGGATGTAATATCTGATACGCGAACCGCTTTTCTTTATTTGGGGCATAAATTATACCTAATCAAAAAATACCTCGGGATGACGGCGGAGGAGCTCGTACATATGTGCGCATAAAGAATAATGGTAATAAAAAATGATAATTAACCTTCCACGACGAAAGGGTTTTTTTTTTTACCCCACTCCCCCTTCTTAGTCTGTTGGAGGCTGGGGCTCGGGCTACCCCCATAACTTTGAAGATATTATCGGACCAGGTACAATTTTTTTATCAAGTTATTATGAAAATTGAAACGTGTCATGGGTATTGTACGCGCCTATTGCTTTGCGAGTTTATCTCGTAAGGGAAAAAAATATTATAGGAATCAAAGACAAAGACGAAATGCTTGCATACATCAATTTTCAAACTATCTATAACAGATATAACTCACTGTAAAAATTTTCGAGTGTATACTTCTGTCTTTTTTCCAAAATAATGCGTAGGCTTAAGTGAGACAAATAGCTGTTTTGCAGAAGGGCTTCGCAATGATATCCCTGTCAAAAGCGATAACAGATATACCAATACACCCAGCTATAATTATGTGTTGTTCGCAACAACTTGTGATATTTTAAGCTTTTTGCCATTCTTTTATTTGTTTAGAACAATATAGAATTTTCTTCTCTCTTGGCTATGACCGATACTCTATTTTTTCTTCTAAGGCTTTGCATATGTGTACGTAGGGATGGAAAATTTCTCCCCTGCAACACATAAGCCTCCATGAAAATTGGACCCTTATTTTCTTTGATAACTACAGAAAGCTACTTAAAGCTCTCTTGTACCATATATCTTTATAGACATATGTACTTAACTAATTAATACGTTATTTACGACCTTGAACGTAAATATTTTCGTATTTATATTGTAATTAAATTCCATCAAACGTTGTGTAATTTTTTGGTTAATGATATAGGATTTTAATTACTTTCATTTTTGTGGTAACCCTCTTGATTCTAATCGGGGCGTTAAGCTTCAAAACTGAGTTGGTCTCTCCATTGCAAATCTAGACTTAAATAGTTTCTCTAAATGAGCTAACTTTCCTATTGTAACTATTTTGATTCCCTGCAGCCTAACGATTTCGTAGTTAAACGCTAGTAAAAGATATTATACATGTTTATTTGGACAGGTAATTAAATATAACTCAAATGGTTAATTGTTAGTAAATTTGTTTATAACTATTGTGTTTGTTTGGCGTCACTCCTTTATTACTCTGCTGCTATAAGGTACATGTAAAGATTGATTTAGTAGGTTAATGTTATTAGTTAATTGTATATTTGACGAACTCAGAATAACCCCTTTGCTTGCAAAATTTGGCTCCTATCCTCCTGCAAGTAAACGAGGTGATCGAGAGTCAACGAGAAATTCGCACAATCTTGTGACACGATTCAATTGATTGGTACCTAAGTTACCGCGTCCCAAAAGAATCTTCCTTTGTCATCATGCACTGCCTTCAAGTCTTCTCCGAGCCTCGAAACCCCCAAATTCTTACTCCTCCTTGGACTACAATTTACTTAGGGCGAACCGGTTTCGTCCTATATACAATCATATACTCACGGTTGGTGTGGAATTACGGGTCGTGAATCCTCCTTCCACGTTCAAGAGACAATGCGAGAGTGATCCGGAGATCTAAAATGCAAGCTGTATGCAGGTCCGCATTCTCCAATGAACAGTACATAGAAATAAATATATGTATACATACATTTTGGGAAAGGTTTATAACTTGCAATACGAGGCTATTTGCTTCGCATTCCAAGCTCGGATCTCGTACAAAGAATTCTGCGAAATTCTAAGTTTGGTAACCGAATAAATACGTAAGAATAGTGGGAAATATGAATAGATACTAATATACTAAGATCTTATTGATAGTTTGTTTTGGAGAGCTATCGAACTTTAAAAAAAAAAAAAAACAAAAGGCTTTTTGTTTTTTTTTGGTTTTGACGATTTTATTTAAGAGATTCGCCATCTCTATTTTTTTGGTTAATGGTCTTGTTAGAGAAGTGACCACTGCCTCCTATTGGGTGAACTGTATTTTTATTTTTTTTTTCTCCATGGTTCAACATTAGATTTAGTTCATCCTATCCCGTGATTTTTCAACTGTTTCATGTAATTGATTGCCACATAAGAGGGTACGCGGGTCTCAGCTGGTTCAGGCAACTGATGGGAATCTATGCGAACACTCAATCAATAATATTCAAATGTTTCGTATTACTTCGATATAAATCTTACTAACCCGTGATTTTTCAATTGTTGTTTGTGAATGATAGGTATTTTGAGAGCACGCAACTCCCAGCTGTTTCAGGTAACTAATAGAAACCTATGCGAATACTCGATCAATAATATTCAAATGTTTCTGTAATACTTCGATTTAAATCTTACTAACCCGTGATTTTTCAATTGTTGTTTGTGAATGATAGGTATTTTGAGAGCACGCAACTCCCAGCTGTTTCAGGTAACTAATAGAAACCTATACGAATACTCGATCAATAATATTCAAATGTTTCTGTAATACTTCGATATAAATCTTACTAACCCGTGATTTTTCAATTGTTGTTTGTGAATGATAGGTATTTGAGAGCACCCAAATCGCTGCACATTGCGCAATAATATCCTGATAAATATCTGGTTACGGCCCAAGGCCATTTCCAAACTATTTAGTTGACCCAGTTCTCCAGTGAGCGATTTATTATAAACATTCCGATAATGTAAACACCTCTCCTGACACACTAACCTAGATGTGAGATTTTTTTTATTTAAGAAATAACTTCCTCTTCTTATGAGTCAGTTGTGTTCCCCTTTTTTATGCATAGTTAATTAAAATCTCACAGCTTTGGTATTTAATTCAATATTTTTAATTCCTTTTTTGAAGTTAAACTATTTAGTTCATTTTCCGAATTTAGTAAAATTACCAGAGGTTAAGTGAAGAATAAATATATATATAAATACACATATCTCGATTGCCAAAATATGTTAAATAATAGTACATATATTAATAAATAAATATAAAATATATGATTCTACATGGACTTGAACATTAATAAATCCATATTTTATTTTTTCAATAAAATAGATATTTACATAGGTAGGTATTTAAAATCGTTCCCATTCCAATGCTTCGATTAATAAATAAATATATATACATATACATATAGGTACATACATTACTCATATATATATATATTATTTATATACAGTAAATTACTTTATATTTATATAGATAAATACATAATATACATACATTAATGTGTAATTCTTTTTGTTGTTTTAATAATTTAAATTGAAATACCAACTCCACAGCGCTTTCTGCCTCCTGGGACCTGAAAATTATTTATAAAAGGAAAACTCACCCCACTCAAGGTTTTTCCGGTTGGGTTCTACACAACAAAACCTTGTCGAAGAAATCCTACCTAATTAACTGTATTTTTCAACTAATTTCAAAATAAATCTTTTCGACTATTTATGGCTATGTTATGAAGCGGTGTTAAGTCTTATTTAAAAGTAATTATTTAAAACACCTCTTCAGAACAAGTACCATTCATAGCATTAATTTTGATTAAAATTATAGAGAGCACGGTCTGGCAACAAATAGACCGCCGGGCAGTCTATTGTTTGTTTCCGTTTCCTTTCGCTGGGTACTCTGGAATTGTTACACGAGCGGGACGGCCGTGTAATGATCGCACAGTCAATTAGATTATAATTCATTTTTACCCTGGATGGGCGATCGTATTAAAAAAGTGTACATCAGTATTCCTGATGCGGGTTATTCGGTTCTTTTTTACAAAAACCAAGTCGGTGCAGGCTCTATTAAATAAACGTCCGTATAATGGATGACCGTGTGTGTGTTCGTGAAGATCACAAATAATGTTCTACTGAAGTTTATATACGCGATCCCTTGCAAATCGTTATTCCGCGGACTCCGGGAAATGAAGCATTCACCTCAAGTGGCGCGATACAAGCCGTATTTTTCTTAATAAGATACGGATAATAAAATCACAAGCCCGGACGGCACCCGCTCAAGTAATCTGCCGATCAGCTCAATGGATGGATTCGCTCCATTAATGTTACATAAACGATAGACCCGATACGCTCCAGAACCGCTTATCAGCCACCTTGTCGGAGACGCTGGACCCGTCTCCTGGACCAAAGCCCTGATGGTGCCAGCTCGATCTGTCTGGGACAGACCACCGCCGGCCGTATGGAAGCTCCCCGCTCACTTTCCGTAATTAAGTGGTTAATCAGTTTTAGATAGAATTAAGAACCAATTTTTGATCCCTGGGGGTAAGTGCCGAGTCATAATATGTAACATGTTTACTTAAATATATTCTCCATGTTTTATAATGTGCAAAAACAAAACTACTGCTTTCATTTCACTACAATCAGTAGAACCTGTAATCCTTTGTGTGCCCATGCCTTGGCGACAGTTTCATGCTCTGCCCATCCCGAACATTACTCGAGGACCGAGTATTGGCGCGCAGAAAATCTGCAAAGTTCGGGATGGCATTTAATATAATATATGGCCGGTAACAATTGGCGCCTCAACGTGTTTTGGCTCGTGGTGATTGCATGTTGTGCTGATTTTGGTGAAATGTTTCATGATTAATTGACATAATATTGTATCACATATGTCAAGTGATTTGAATATTGTTTCATAACCTCAAATACACTCAGTATTCTTGTAACGATAATTCATAATTTGCGTTATTCTATGGTAAAATCTTGCGTAAACTTTCATCTTTCATGAAATCTATGATTTATCTATGCTTTTGTAGCTGTCAAATTTTATGTCAACACTAATTGGTAAACAAGATGATTATATGGGAGGTTATGTCAAACTGTCTAATTCATAATTATTTACGATTATTTTACGATGTCATTCACTTGTTTGATCAAGGCATATTTGCGTTTTATAATATTATTAGATTTTTACGCTAATATACATAATATTAAAAACATTTATGTCGGCGTTCTACAATACAAATTGTAAGTCCACATTACAATCGATATGCGTTTTAATTACTCGTAAGTCAACAAACACTCAATATTATTTATATACATACCTACGTCATTTTTTTTCGCCCAAATTAAATGATATCTTTGATTGACAATTACATTAGGCCGACGTTTAATAACGTTTCACAATATAATAGGGTGGTCCATTTTTCGCAATTCTCATTAGGGTGGAGCATATTTTTTTAACAATTTTTTTTTTGTTTTTTTTCACAATTGTACAATAGAAGTTGAGCTAATATTACGTCTAATGATACTACAGCCGTCAATGAAGAGTTTCTTTTGTTTTATAAACAAAAAAAATTAAATATTTATTTTTCTCTTCTTTTACTTCTTTCTTTCTATCTGAACATCAAAGAACGTAATCATGTCTTCACCAATACCAATACCAAATATCAATGGGGCTTCGAAGGAGGTTCTCATTAAAGAACTTAAAGACAGGAATATTGATCCATCGTCGACTTCTCATGAGTTACGTTTACAGGCGCGCGCTTATAATAAAGAGATTAAAATACCTGCTATAAGTGAAGTGAATTCTGAATCATCGGATTCTGAATTAGACGACACAACCATTAAGAAAGCCCACATAATTAAACAAACGAAGATTATTTATAGGGACTCACACTCAAATAACGTAGACGGTTGGAAACTGAAATATGACGGAAAAAGTAGTGTAAGGGAATTCTTACTATTAATTGAGGAGAAATGTAGGACAAAAAATTTTAACCAGGATCATCTTGTACGCGTTTTTCCTGATCTTTTAGAAGGTTTAGCACTCCTGTGGTTCAGGTCTATTTACACTCAGGATTTGAAATGGGACGATCTTTCAAAACTTTTGATAAGACAATTTGAAGCAAACGACCTTCAAACAGATCTTAAGGTAAAACTATTTAACATGACACAACCTAAAGGTATGTCAGTGCTAGAATTCACTCTCAGAATGAAATCATTAAACAATATGCTTGAAGCTAAACTACCGGAATTAGAACTTTTGCGGTTGGCAAAAAAAGCTTTATTGCCTATGTATACAAATTTACTAGTCTCAAGAGATATATCGACATTCGAGCAATTGACTACTCATGCAGGCAACTTGGAATCTTATGCATCACTGTCGGATGATTTCGTATCTTTCAACGTTTCTCAACCAAAAGTAGACTTACCTGTCACTAATAAACCGGAGAAATTTGATAGTACTGCTAGACAAACACCTAATTTTAATAATAATAATATGCATAGACACCAAGGTTATAACCAAAATCAGTACAGAAAACCAAATAACAACAATTATTCCAACAACTATACTAAAGTTAGTCTTGGAAACAGAGATAATAATTATAAATACAATAAACCGTCTTCTTCTACTTCTAACACATATACAAAAACTGCACACGAAAATTCTAGAACGTTTTACAATAAACCATTCTGTTCATATTGTAAACTATCGGGACACGTTATAGAAGATTGCAGGAAGAAAAATTCAAGGTCTAACAATCCTAAAGTGGGAGCTATCAATGACAAAGCTCATAAAAAGTCAAAAAACTAGGTCGGAGTCTCTCTTGCTACAAGCCGTCCTTGGCGCAGAGGAAAAGCGAGTGGGAGAGTTGGCTCCGAATAGTTGATAAATTTCTTTCATCCCCATCAACCGGAACAGTGGGCCCGCTGCCACGGGAGATGGCTATTGAAAATGATAACCGTCCTTATACTTATGTACATATTATAAATAATTTCTACAGTGGAATGCTAGACAGCGGCGCTTCATTGTCATGTCTAGGAGGCAATAGTTATAAAATTTTTAAGGAATTAGGTATTAAGTTAGTTAAAGTTAAGTTTAGTGTTTATACAGCGGACGGTTCAAACCAACCAGTCTTAGGGACAATGTCATTGCCGGTCACGTATAAATCATCCACAAAGGAAATTCTTTTCTACGTCATCCCGACATTGTCGCCTTCAATTATTCTAGGAGTTAACTTTTGGAAGGAGTTCCACATCGCACCGGAACTGTTTTCGAAAGCTACTCTTCCTGTTTCGGAAGGAAATATTAGTGGGTTGCGGGCTATTCGGCCAGCCTCATCCCTAACTATTGAAGAGAACAGGGAACTCTCTAAAATAGTTAAAAAATTCGAGTCAATTTCTTTTGAAAAAAAGGGGTTAGGTCTAACACACTTAGTTAAACACAAAATAATTACAACAGGACCACCCATCAAACAGCGGTATTACCCTCTTTCACCCGCACGGCAGAAACAATTAGAAACAGAAGTTGATGAAATGCTAAAATTAGGGGTTATTCAACCTTCTCGTTCACCATGGTCCAGTCCAGTAATAATTGTAACAAAAAAAGACGGAACAGCTAGATTCTGCCTTGATTCTCGAAAAATTAATAACGTCACGGTACGTGATAGTTACCCTCTTCCCTATATTGCGCGTATCCTAGATAAACTGGGCGGTGCCAGATATGTTTCCTCGATTGACCTCTCCAAGGCATTTTGGCAAATAGCCTTGGACAAAAAATCATGTGAAAAGACAGCATTTGTTGTTCCTGGGCGGGGCCTCTTTGAGTTCACTCGCATGCCGTTTGGTTTGAAAAATGCTCCTAGCGAATTACAAAGACTAGCGGATGCATTGTTTGGACCTGATTTCGATGATAATGTTTTTTGCTATTTAGATGACCTTATATTAGTATCGGAAGACTTGAAATCACATTTAAACTTGTTAAATCGGGTGTACGAACGTCTACGAGACGCGGGTCTCACCATTAACTTAAAAAAGTCAGAATTTTGTAAAGCCGAGCTTAAATACTTGGGCTATATGGTGGATTCCCAGGGACTTCGCACTGATCCAAGTAAGATAGATAGTATTAAAGATTTTCCTATACCGAAAAATGCTAAACAAATTCGGGCATTTGTTGGCCTGTGCGGTTACTTTAGACGGTTTATCAAGGGATTTTCAAGCATTGCAGCTCCTTTAACAAGTATTACTGGTTCAAATAAGGGAATTAGTAATTTTAAATGGTCACCGGAAGCTGAATCCGCATTTATTGCACTAAAGCAAGCACTTACTTCTGCCCCAGTCTTAAGTTGTCCAGATTTTTCGAAACCCTTCGCTATACACTGTGACGCAAGCTCCGTAGGCATTGGGGGGGTATTAATTCAAACTATAGATGGACAGGAGCACCCTATTGCTTATTTTTCGAGATGCTTAAACGTTCACGAACGTAATTATGGAATAACTGAGCGCGAACTTTTAGCCGTACTAGACTCCGTTACACACTTTAGACCATACATTGAAGGAACTCATTTTACAGTTGTAACCGACCACTCAAGCCTAAAATGGTTAGGTTCTCTGTCCAACCCCAGCGGTCGTCTCGCGCGTTGGAGTTCACGCCTATCCCAATTCTCGTTTGATGTAATCCATCGTAAAGGTACTCAACACATAGTCCCAGATGTCCTTTCGCGAATGGATCTTGCCGAAATCTCCATTATAGATTCAGGAAATATTCAAGATGAGTGGTATCAAAATATTTGGAAGGGTTGTCAAGAATTTCCCCAACGTTTTCAGAACTTCCAAATTCGGGAAAACGAACTATTTCGTCACACGAAAACTCGTTTAGCACTGTGTGAAGACACTGCGTGGAAAAAAGTAATTCCTCAAGAAAAAAGATTAGACATTTTAAGTAGTGTTCACGAGTCTATTCGATCTTGTCACCCCGGCGTTTTTAAAACTTATAAAAAAGCACAATTACGGTATTTTTGGCCAAATATGTACAGAGACATTAAACAATTTGTAAATCGCTGTACGGTCTGTAAGGCCCACAAAATCAGTACGGCCTCACCTAACGGTATTTCATCACATCCAAAAAAAGTTACACGTCCAATGCAAATGTTATCATTGGATTTGGTAGGTCCATTACCGAGAAGTTACTCTGGTTTTACCGTTATTTTATCCTGTGTCGATGTTTTTTCAAAGTTTACCTGGCTGTTCCCGTTGCGCAAAGGTACCGCGCGAAGCATTGTGAAGAGTTTAGAAGAAAGTATCTTTCTTGTACATGGCGTACCGCGCACCATTGTTTGTGATAACGGCCGTCAGTTTGTATCCAAAGAATTTAAGGACTTATTAAATAATTATAATATACCTCCTCCGTTTTATAACTCTTATTATACCCCTCAAAATAATGTGGTAGAGAGATATAACCAAACTTTGGGCACCGCATTATCGATATTAGTTGAATCAGACCACCGTAATTGGTCAAAATTTTTACCACAAATACAATCAGCTATGAACAATTCCGTAAATTGCGCTACGGGTTTTACACCTTATTTTCTAATGCATGGTCGGGAGCAAATATTAGACGGCGATTTGCATCGTAACCCTATAGCTGATACGGAATCTAATTCACAAAATTGTACTAGTCAGAGAATCTACGCACAAAAATTAGAAGAACTGTCATCAGTTTATGAGCAAGTCTCAGATGCTTTACTAAAAGCTTATCAAAAAGGAGCAAACCATTATAACCTGCGGAGAAAACATGTTAGTTTTCAAGTCGGAGACAGGGTTTGGCGTAGAAATTTCGTCCAATCAAACGCTTTAAATTACTTTGCACAGAAACTAGCTCCACGCTTTGTGCAAAATATAGTCGTGAAGAAAAAATCAGACTTAATCTATACATTAGCAGACCTCAAAGGTAAGGAAACTGGTAACTTTCACGTGAAAGACATCGTCAAGTCAGAAAATATACCGGATTAATATGTTTCTGATAGTGCTTTGGTGGGTCTGGCCACCCTACCAAGTACTCTCAATTAATTAATATTTCAAATATTTTTCAATGCACGGGAGCACAAAGCGGCTTGATCACCCGAGTTGGAGCGACCCAGCATTATGACAGTCCTTAGTCCTGTCCTAGTTAATTTTCTTTTAGAAAATATAGAAATTTCGTAAAATGGTTAGTATAATCGGTAAATAATAGAAAGAAACATAATAAATTTAGTATAATACTCTAGTATCCTACTCGAGTTTGTTACACGACAATGATGTTGTTCAGATAAGCTTATAGGAAAATAATTTAAAAAAAAAAAAAAAAAAAAAACGACTTGAAATATGGCTTTGACTAAACAAGTGAAAGTTAGGTAGCATGGGATATATAAACTGCCCAAATCTTGGAATGCACGGTGATACTTTCCCACTATCCCCGTATATTCTAGGTTTCTTAATATATACTTATGTGCATATTGTATACGTTCGCCCGTTACTTAGAAAGTGAAGATGTACCGGTCCAGTACATCTTTGTTTTCTAAGCAGTTTTAAAAATTTTATTATTAAGAATTGAATTTTACCAAATATATTTTTGTTTACTTTATTATAATTATCTTGTCATGTTTGGAAATGGTATACTTATGTTAGTACTCTTGATATTTTGTTTAATAATTTCATAGTAATTAATGATACAATTATAAGAGCTGGTTCAGCATATGTCTTTTCCTTAAATTCCTTCTATAACTTTAGTTATATTTAGTAAAAGTAAGTTTTATCTATAAATTAGTACAATAATACAATTTTCTACCAATTGCACCATTTACAACAATGGATGTATACAATTTTCGACCAATGGCTCCATTTACAACAATGGATGTATACTACTACTAATTGCACCACATCTATAAGATTGGTTGTTGACAGTTCCACTCGATTAAACCACCTTACACACCTGCGTGTGTGTAAAGGTTAAAAGTTTTTTCTACTATTACGAAATAATGCTTTCCAAGGATGATTATTTTGTCTTATTGTATAAATTCTCTTCGAAAGACTTACCCAATAACCAGGTCAGGTAGAGTAGATAGAATTTCTTCGAAGTGTGTTTTATCTCCAACGGAGAAGTAGACTCAGTGAAAAGTGAGGGTTGGTTTACCTCCCTAAAAAAAAAAAGTGTTGCCTGAGTGGCTTATCGCCCTATTAAAGGGCCAGTGAAGCTTTAACGCTTAAGTTGTTTAGATGTGTTGAGAAGAACAATAATATTTTTTTATATACCTACAGGTTTACCTACAATTTTGTTTAAGAATATTTTCCGTCACAGATGTAACGCTAACGGCAGTCTTCGACAATCGTCAATTTATCATCACCCGGTATTCCGATACTGTGGGTGCTTGCAGACTCCGTTCACGTAATATCTTCTAAAATTTGTAATTAAGTTACATTAATCTTAAGTTATCTTTAAGTTCTAGAATGGATGAATCGCAGGCTCAACCATCCGGCTGCACGCTCGATGGGTGCGATTGAAGCTGCGGCACACCCATTCATCATAAGTTTTGCTATCCAAATCGTAGATTTTGTCTTATTCCTTACTTATCTTACAAATTATGATGCTCATGTATAATTGTTGATTGTTTTTTTAGAAACCCAGAGGATCTTTTCAAGCTTAGTTATTGCAGTTGTAGTTTTTTTTAGAGTTGTATTAATGTTTGGGGACAAACATTTGTGTGGCGCGGGGGGTAATGTTATGAAGCGGTGTTAAGTCTTATTTAAAAGTAATTATTTAAAACACCTCTTCAGAACAAGTACCATTCATAGCATTAATTTTGATTAAAATTATAGAGAGCACGGTCTGGCAACAAATAGACCGCCGGGCAGTCTATTGTTTGTTTCCGTTTCCTTTCGCTGGGTACTCTGGAATTGTTACACGAGCGGGACGGCCGTGTAATGATCGCACAGTCAATTAGATTATAATTCATTTTTACCCTGGATGGGCGATCGTATTAAAAAAGTGTACATCAGTATTCCTGATGCGGGTTATTCGGTTCTTTTTTACAAAAACCAAGTCGGTGCAGGCTCTATTAAATAAACGTCCGTATAATGGATGACCGTGTGTGTGTTCGTGAAGATCACAAATAATGTTCTACTGAAGTTTATATACGCGATCCCTTGCAAATCGTTATTCCGCGGACTCCGGGAAATGAAGCATTCACCTCAAGTGGCGCGATACAAGCCGTATTTTTCTTAATAAGATACGGATAATAAAATCACAAGCCCGGACGGCACCCGCTCAAGTAATCTGCCGATCAGCTCAATGGATGGATTCGCTCCATTAATGTTACATAAACGATAGACCCGATACGCTCCAGAACCGCTTATCAGCCACCTTGTCGGAGACGCTGGACCCGTCTCCTGGACCAAAGCCCTGATGGTGCCAGCTCGATCTGTCTGGGACAGACCACCGCCGGCCGTATGGAAGCTCCCCGCTCACTTTCCGTAATTAAGTGGTTAATCAGTTTTAGATAGAATTAAGAACCAATTTTTGATCCCTGGGGGTAAGTGCCGAGTCATAATATGTAACATGTTTACTTAAATATATTCTCCATGTTTTATAATGTGCAAAAACAAAACTACTGCTTTCATTTCACTACAATCAGTAGAACCTGTAATCCTTTGTGTGCCCATGCCTTGGCGACAGTTTCATGCTCTGCCCATCCCGAACATTACTCGAGGACCGAGTATTGGCGCGCAGAAAATCTGCAAAGTTCGGGATGGCATTTAATATAATATATGGCCGGTAACAGCTATTTAATATTTTATTCTTGCTTGATCCATTTAAATTAGCTGGTATTTAATATTTTGTGATATACATGTGCCGCATGTGCCAATTATTTAGGTCGCACTATTTTTGTTATTTTCACTTTTTCTAACACTTCCCGAATTCTCTCCGCACTTATTTTTACTCAACAATAAAATCACAAAGGGGTTAAAATTTAATCAAATCTAATCATTGATATTATTTTTTTTCGAACTGTTACTTTTAGAACAAAGGTGTGAGTATTTATTATTAATTCTTTTCGAACTGTCTAAATTGTGTTTCTTTTTAAACTAAGATGTAAGTTTTTTTTGTTGTTTGTTTGTGGGGTGTTATGCCGTGTTGCGCTAACTCCTTCTTTAGCCGACGTTTCGGACAGCGTTGCAGTGTCCATCATCAGGGCAGATCCGGTAGATCCGAAGATGTGTAATTGTTGGCTGTCGAGTTTGTGCTTATTTACTTGGAAGCGATACCGTGCCGCCAGCTTCAATCCACTACGAGCCTGTAGGTATTACAGTACAAGGGAACTGCAATTTAAGTGAAAGCACAGTATTTAAGTTAGCCTGGGGCCCGTCCAAGTGTGAAATGCCAACGGAAGTGGCGACATCTTGTGGCGAATTCTAGAATTAGAAAACCGATTGAAAGTGGTTAAAGCAAACGTACCCAGTATCAAGGTATAAATTCAATGGTTTTATATTGTATTATTATATGGTATTAGAGTATACTTTGACATGTTATATGCGTTTAGCTTTGGTGTAGCCGTCAGTTACCGGATACCAAGAGCTGTTGAACTTAGCTCCGTCGTCTCTATTGATATTAAATGGATTTTTGTAGATTTCAATTGCCTCCATAAAAAACTCACCTAAGATGTTAGTGTTTACTATTAATATTTTTAAACAAAATTGATACTAAATTATAATCTATTTTTAAATATCAATTCGCAAATACGTTCACTTTAGATTAACACCTTTTAACTTCTATTGAAAATCACTGAATTTAAACTCTATTTTTATTAACACTGTTTGATTAAATTAAAACTGACTTATTAAAACTTCACTGATTTAAATGCGAGTTTTTTTTTCTAAGTCACTAGACTTATTCAAAATTTAACACATAGAAATATTCCACTGTTATGTGGTACTCGGTACCTACCTACGGGCCGCGAGGTGCGGGGAGCACTTCGGCGGTAGTCTGTATTGCCATTCGGTATTCTGTAGTCTCACAGTTAACAAGCAATAAACGATCTCTGTAAATATTCAACCAGCCTTACGTATTATAACAATCCTGAACCCAAGTCCCTTTTAAGGTGAATCTACAGGATACTACAGTGGCGACGAGGAAACTAAGTCATTATTAAAACAGTGGCGAAGTTTAAAAGAATTTACGCGGCAAACGTGTTGTTAAATTCAAGAAATTCGGAGAGTATTCACGTAATGGCGGTGCTTTTTTTAAATGTGACGGACGGGGAGTCTCGCTACATTAATAGAACAGGATCGTTGAATCTTTGTAAGATAAGATTGAAAATAATTCAGCGGGGAGCTGAATTACGAAACCAGAATCAAAAAAAAAAAAAAATAGTTCCAGATAATCACGCGGGGGCGGAGTTATCGTGAAGAGGATAAATATTCAGCGGGGAGCTGAATTCATCTTCAAACCATAAGAAGCCGGGGGCTGAACAACAGCATCACAGCTGGGAGCTGTATTGGAGCAAGGAGCAGCTGAGAGCGGATCCTTGGGAACTATCGGTCGAGAGCTATTCTTGGAGTACAGCCGAGGTTAAGAAGGAAGATCTGCAACAGGAGAGAGTAGATGACCAGAACCAGAGGTTAAGAAGGAAGATCTGGAACAGGAGGGAGTAGACGACCAGAACCAGAGCTTCAACATCATTAGCCTTAAGTTAAGTCCATAGTTTAAGTTTTGAGTTGATAATTTTTTTTTTAATAATATTGTTGTAATTTTGTTGTAATTTTGGTTGTAAAAACATGGCTCAAATCAAACCATTAGAGACCTTCAGTCATAAGTCAGATTGTTTCGGGGTTTTCAAAGCAAGATTGGAGAATTACTTCATATTATATGATGAGAAAATTACTGCCGAAAAGAAACGAGCTATATTCTTGAACGCTTTGGAGGAGGAAACTTTTAAATTATTGATTGAGTTGGTTACTCCTAAAAAAATAAATGATGTCACAGTAGAAATTTTGTGTGAATTTTTGGGTAATTATTGTGAAAATGTTACTTCGTTGTTTGAAGAAAGATCAAAATTTTATAATGTAGTTAATGAATCAGGAGAAAGTGTAAAAGAATTTGCGGCACGGTTAAAAAGTTTATCCATAAATTGTAAATTCGGTACTAGATTTGAAGATAATTTAAAAGATTTATTCATTTGTAAAGTAAGAAACCCTAGAATTAGAGAACGGTTATTCAGTGAGGGCGAAAAAAATTCGTTTGAGAAATTAATTTCAATCGCAGCGTGTTTAGAGGCTTCTGAAGCAAATTTTAAAGATGAAAAAGTGTGTTATCAAGTAGCTAGTTCACGTTCAAGATCAAAAAGTCCGAAAAATAATCCATCAGTATCGAAACATCGAAGTGTTTATTTAAATTCGAGGCATAGTAGAAGTTCATCGCGCGATAGTAATAATTTTAAACCGAAATTGAAGCATCTAGATTCGGAACAGAAAAAGTGTTTTAATTGTAATAAATTCGGGCACTTTAAATCAGAGTGCAAGGTTGTGAATAATAAATTTTCGAAGTGTTTTAAATGCGGTCAAAAAGGTCACATTGCTAAATTTTGTAGAAATATTTCTTGCATTAAAAAAAAGATTTTTGTATCAAGTATTAATAAGAGGATTGAACCGTATGTAATTAAATTGAAAATAAATGATATTTCATTCGAGGCAATGATAGATTCAGGAGCGGGAATTAGTGCCATACCCGAACGTATCTATAAATTATATTTTAAACATGTTAATTTAATGCAATTTAATTTACACTTAGCGAGTTACGATAACAAGCCGCTAAAAGCGAGCGGTAAAATAAATTTATTTGTCACATGTAATAATAATCAAAAAAATTTTGATTTTGTGGTTATTGAAAATGGGTCGGATTTAATTTTAGGTAGGGATTTTATGGAATTATTTGGGATTAGCATTAGTTTTTTGAATAATTGCACGGTAGTAAATAATTTTGGTGCTAATGAAGAAAGCAATTTAGATGTCGATAAGTTGAAAACACAATTTGGAGACGTATTAACGAATAAATTAGGGAAATTTAATAAATATAGCGTTGAGCTGGAATTAATAGAGGGATTTCAGTCAAAAATGTGCAATGCAAGGCAAATACCTTTAGCTATTAAAGATAAAGTCGAACATGAAATTAATAGACTTGTTTCAGAGGGAATATTACAATCAGTAGAAACGAGTAGATATGCATCTCCCATTGTTCCAATAATTAAGAAAGATGGATCAGTTAGGATCTGTGGAGATTATAAATTAACAGTTAATCCAGGTTTGGTTGTAAATAAATTTCCAGTACCCATAATTACGGATTTATTGACACTTTTTCAGTGGAGCGGTAATGTTTTCTAAATTAGATTTAAAAATGGCATATTCACAATTACAGTTAAGTGAAGGTAGTAGAGATATAACTACAATAGCTACACATATAGGTTTATATAGATATACTCGACTGGTGTATGGTTTGAATGCAGCACCAGGTATATTTATGCGGGTTATGTTTAATTCATTGCAAGGTTTAAACGGAACAATTATATTTTACGATGATATTTTGATTACGGGCAAATCAGTTGCGGAACATAATAAAAATTTATTAGCAGTTTTGAATAGATTGAAACTTTGTGGTCTCACGGTAAATGAAGAAAAGTGTGAATTTTTCAAAACAAGTATTGAATACTTGGGGTACTTTATTTCGAAGGAAGGTTTTAGACCATTAGAAAGTAAAGTTAAAGCAATAATGGAGTCTAGTAGTCCATGTAATATTAACCAGTTAAGAAGTTTCTTAGGTTTAGTTAACTATTATAGAAATTTTATTCCGAATATATCTAGTTTGTTAGGACCTCTATATAAATTATTAAAAAAAGATTCGGAGTGGATTTGGTCAAAGGACTGTGAAAATGCAGTTTTAGAACATTCTTCTGATTGCGTGTTAGTACATTTTGATCCACGTTTACCAGTAAAATTAGTAACGGATGCATCCTTAGAGGGATTGGGTGCGACAATTTTACATACTTATTCAAATGGTAGTAGTAGACCTATAGCGTTTGCATCAAGGAAATTGACAGACACAGAGAGTAAATATAGCATTTTAGATTTAGAAGCAACAGCGATAGTGTTTGCATTAAAAAAATTCTTTGTATATTTATACGGTAGGAAATTCAAATTAGAATGCGACAATCAAGCGTTAGTACGAATTTTGTCAGAAAAGAAGGGCATTCCTGTATTGAGTGCTAATAGATTGCAACGTTACAGTTTAATTTTGGCGGGGTTTAACTATGAAATTGAATATGTAGCATCAGAAAAAAATTGTTCAGATTTTTTATCAAGATTACCAATAGAAGAGACAAATAAATCGGAGGATTTATATATTGAGAAGCTGAGTTCCATTAATTTTCAGGATATTGAAAAAGAGTTGTTATTTTATGTTAGTGATAACTCTCAGGTTCCATTAAATGTTGATAATTTAAAGGAAACCACTATTAAAGATGACGTATTATCATTGGTAAAACAATATTTAAGGCAGGGTTGGCCAAGGAAAATTCCAAAAGATAGTGAGTTATGGGCTTTTTGGAAAATTAGAGATGAGTTGTCTTTAGTAGAAGATTGTATTTTTTGGGGACATAAAGCCATCATTCCAAATACTATGAGAGGGGATTTGTTAAATATGTTACATCGTTCACATTTAGGTATAGCTAAAACTAAAGGGTTAGCAAGAGGGTATTTCTGGTGGCCAAAAATGGGCAAAGATATAGAAAATTTAGTTAGATCATGTAAAGAGTGTTTGGAAAATCAGGCGAATCCACCAAAAACTCCTTTACAACATTGGCCAATTGAGGAAAAGCCGTGGGCAAGGATACATATTGATTTTTTTGGTCCGATGGCTAATACAAATTTTTTAATTATAGTAGATGCAAGTACCAAGTGGATAGAATGCATTAATTTAAAACAAGCTAATACGGATAATACTTTAAGGGAATTAAAGAGGATGTTTGCTCAATTTGGTACTGTAGAAACTATTGTATCGGATAACGGGTCTGTTTTCTGTTCAGAAGAATTTAAGCGTTTTTGTAAAGATAGAAAAATCCAGCACATCACTTCTCCTGTGAATCATCCGCAGAGTAATGGGTTAGCTGAAAACGGAGTTAAAACGTGTAAAAATTTTTTAAAAAAGATTTTACATAATGGGGGGTTACCGAGAGACGTCGATGATAGGTTAACCAAATTCCTAATTGATTATAGGAATACCCCAAATATCACGACTGGTGTAGAACCAGCGGTGGCTATGTTAGGACGACGATTAAGGTCCGTGTTTGATTTCATTTCTCCAGTGATTGCGGAAAGGAGGGGGGAGAGGTGTATGTCGGATAAAGTAAAGAGTAAAATATTAGTTAGTAGAGAAAATCAGAAAAAGAGTTATAAATCTAAGAAAAGAAATAGGAATATATTTGTGGTGGGGAAAAAGGTGATGACTTAGGATTTTAGAGGAAAAAAAGGTTGGGTGGTAGGTATCATTAAAAAAAGAATTGGATTTAATACCTACTTAATTTTCATAAAAGACACAGGGCAAATCTGGAAAAGACATGAGGATCAACTGACACCAATGAGTGTAAGGTGGAATCCCAAAGAGTGTGAAAAAGTGTATAGTGACGATCTAGGCTCTGATATGAGAGTATCAGACCTAGACCTTTCCCATTATTTTCGGAAAGGGGCTAATGGGTCTTCTCCTCTGTTTCAGGAACCACCGTGGCAGTCTCCTTGGACTGGAAGGCTGCGGCATAGAAAAAACTAATGTGTACAACCTATAGATAATCTATTACTATTATTATTACTCTACCATATATGATAACTATAGAAATATGTTGTAAACAGGCTCAGGTAAAATGTAAACCTGGTAGGAGTTCTCCTCTTAAGTGGGGGAGAATGTGGTACTCGGTACCTACCTACGGGCCGCGAGGTGCGGGGAGCACTTCGGCGGTAGTCTGTATTGCCATTCGGTATTCTGTAGTCTCACAGTTAACAAGCAATAAACGATCTCTGTAAATATTCAACCAGCCTTACGTATTATAACAATCCTGAACCCAAGTCCCTTTTAAGGTGAATCTACAGGATACTACAGTTAATTTACCAAGAACGTAGTACTGCCACGTAAACCACTTTATCAAATCTCCGGCTGACTGTCCGGAAACTGCTGTGCACAGCATTAAATACCCCCCTTAGGTTCCAAAAACGGCGTATCTGAATTTCTTTGGATAATTAATTCTATCTCCTATCAACTCGTAAATTTGAACATATCTGCCACTAATTTCGATTGTGCCGACATATGATCTTTTGTAATATTTCCGTCATCTGACTCTGGGCGGTGGTTAGTTTTTATCTCTTGTCCCCAACTCCATAGGGTCCGAATCGAGTAAGCCTGCGTTAATTGCCCGATCTCCCTTTGTTCTAATGTCCATACAAAATTTAGTTAGAATATCATGATTTTTTGTTCCTTTTTTTCCTCAATTTGCGATAGGTCCGTCTTCAATAATATATATATAGATCTCAATTTTATGCATCTCGTGCGAAAAATGATTAGATCCATGTCGAAATCTTTACTATGCATTTTTGAATTTCAATTTGTCTAAATTCTACTTTTTATTGTCACCTATACGAGCTTTTCCATTTTCACCCGTACTTTCTCTCTTTATGTCGCAGATTTGAGTTTTCCCTTTTTTTTTAATTTTCTTTTTTCGCGACGTTTTTCTCCACAAATTTCTTCTTTATTCTTATGTTATTTCTCATAACTCTATAATTAATTATATTCCAAGCCGTATTTATTAATTTTACGGATAACTTGGAATTGTATCGCTTTTCTCCACTTGGATCATCCCTTATCCCCGTTGTTTACCCTTTCCTTATCCTCTCCACACTTTTCCTGATGTGTGTTGTCTCTAGGAAAATTTCATCCTTCATCTATTATTAATTAATATATCATTTTCCACACTTCTATGGGAGATATACCTAATTTGACTCTGGGATACCTGTCATTTTTATTGCCTGACCTAAACTCCGCCCAACTTTTCGTCCCTTTCATACAAAAATTCACATAAACCATACGCATTGACGTTTGTTTAGACTGAAATTTTTGGTACCCCGCTCGTAAATTACTTTTTATTTCAGTAACATTAAATTTTATATCTTTTGCTTTAACTAAACATCTCATAAGCCCTATGTTAACTTTAATTACTTTCTTAATTGCTTATTACTCTAACGTAAACAAAACCCATGTTCGAATTTTGATTGTTTATATCCTAAAATACACATGAGACCGTCAACCTTTTATCTCGTCTCATTTCTTCTGTAGTCTCGTGTAACTCTAAGATCTTATCTACCCTGATAATAATTTAAAACGCCTACTTTTCTGAATTAAATCTATCGCTATATGTTTAGTAATATTGCCTTCCTTTGGTACTCTATTATCATGTTCCTAGGACCTCTGTAGTAGCCCGAAATCTCTGAATTGCTCCTTCGTTCAGTCGCTGCACTCTTTCTAAAATGTCCATTTTTTATGCGAGATTTTCATTCCCAATCATTTCCCCAATATCCCCGCTTCATCTAGAATTGATAACGGTAGTTCCCATTGTTTCCAACACTTTCATTTTTCTTTAGCACGGTTTTCACCACCATTTTGGCAGCCACCCGCTCTCATAAGCAATCGCACGACAGTTGAAAATCCCGCCAGTGATTTTCCTTCGTTTTTTCCCCCTTTTTTATAAGTAATTCATTTATAATTTTCATTGTATTTTGCGTGTGTTTTTCGACATGTAAATGGTTCCAAAACACTCGATTCCTGGGGTTCGCTATCCCCTAAGTGTACACGTTATTCATAACGTTCCCTCGGGTTTGTCATTCTAAAAACCTTGAACGTACGATGTTTATATTACAGTGTATTCACCTCCTCTCTCTGTGGGAATGAAAAGGTCATTAATTATCTCTTTAAATGTCGGGTCCAAAGGTCATTCCTTTGTCTTTCGTAGACACACGCCTTTCGTTTACTGATTGGTTCACTCAAAACTTTATAGTCCTTGTTTAAATCTAATTGGTTGTCCAAATTCAATGTTTGTTTTTACGCCTAGAAAAAAGGAATTCCCTGATTCGATGCGATTTTAACGGCCTCTCTGCTTCCGTCCTAGAACCTCGATATAAGTCCAACTCTGCGTGCAACGATGCGTGCGGATTTAGTTACAGTTACAGCACAACTTAGAATGGCAGAAATAAAAATACGCCACGAGAAGAGGGAAAAAAGGCACCTTGAGCAAAAAATCATACAATTAGAGTCTGATCTCGGGCCTGTAATGCGGAGAGTGGCAGTGGCAACGGAGGCTACCCTCTCTTTTGCTGACATCGCCCGAAAACAGCCATATGATGCTCACCAACCCCCACCAATCACTCAACAAGGACATCGCGTCGGACCACCAAGACCTGCCGTTTGCATCTTTCCAACGGATGCGGACGCCACAAAGGACAGTGACGGTACGAAAAAAATGATTGAAGATACAATTCGGCCATCTGAACTAGGCGTTCGGGTCACGGGAATAAAAAAAATAAGAAATAAAGGCATCCTGATCAATACGGCAACCACGGGCGAACAACAAAAGCTATTAAATGCACCTTGCTTCGACAACTCGAGCAAACTGAAGGCCCGACTACCGTCAAAGCGTCTACCGAGACTGATATTCTTTAATGTTCCCCGGGACCTGACCGACGAAGATTTTTTAAGGATGGCTCTCACTGGTATTCCCAACGTTGAAGACATTGAAGAAACTATTGCAGGCTGTAAACTAAGTCACCTGGCTGGTGCTCGCACAGGTAACGCTTGTCACCGTATCTACGCAGTACCCGCTACCGTACGTAAATTTCTAGTCGAGCAAGAGAAAGTATTTATAAGCTGGACTATTTGCCGCGTCCGAGATTTTATTGGCCTTACTGTCTGCACCAAATGCTACATGATTGGTCACTCATACAAGTATTGCAGAGATACCAAACCCACATGTGGACATTGTGCTCAACAGAATCATACTGGTGAGTCCTGCCCAAATTCCACCATCAAACCAGTTTGCGCGACATGCACCAGATTTGGTAAGCCTGCTGATCACTCAACTGGAGATAGGGACAACTGCCCGGCCTACATCGCTGCACTCAAGAACGACCTTGCAACTATAGATTATGGAGTGTAACATACATGAGCATAAGTGCCTCACCATCGAGAATTATAATCCCGTGACGAACTGTCTACGAATAATGTATATGGACGCGAGAAGCATCCGTAATAAGTTTGATGAGATCGAAGAAAAAGTAAGAAGTTCGCGGTACATTGTACACGTGCTCGTCATTACGGAAACGTGGCTTAAGATTGGAGAGGAAAAGTTTTACTCCCTGAATGGTTACAAAAGTGTTTTTGCTTCTCGCCCCTACGAAGGAGGAGGCGGCGTAGCAATATATGTGATTGATACTATGAAGTGTGCAATTATTGAAAATTTCTCAAAAGAAAATTCCTTTTTAGGTATAACGCTTAGTAGCAGTGATAGGAAACCAGTTAACATCTATGCTATCTATCGAAAACCCAACACAAATATGCAGGATTTTTTAATACATCTAGAAAAAATACTGAACGAAAGTAGACAAGATACATTAATATTCGGAGACTTTAACATTGACATATCCATATCCACACACTCTTCATTAAATTTTTGCAACATCTTACAATCTTACAATTTTTCAATACATAACAAAACATTTCCCACGAGAGTCACTGATACAAGCTGCACCTTAATAGATCACATCTTATCAAATAGGCAAAACATTCAGACTACTATATCGAATATTGATGATCCACTTAGTGACCATAATATACTTATTGTTGATTATAAGAACAACTTAAAAAAATGTTTTAATAATAGAACCAAATCCCGGATTACGAGACCTATCATCAACAGTATGTCAGTAAAATCCTATCTTCTTGATAACAATTTCACGATCAACTTAAGCAACTCAGAAGACCCTTTTAAAAGTTTCAATTATCACATTAAAAAGGCAATAGAATCAGGTACAACTACACCAAAAACAGGATTAAGAAGTCGGGTACAACTGAATACTCCGTGGTTTGATTCCAAATTAAATACATTAATCAAAGAACGAAACCAGATTCACAAGCAGTGGAAACAAGACCCTGGTAATCTTACTCTTGTAACACTTAAAAAGAGATTGAGAAATACCATTACTAATTATAGGCGAAATCTAAAACACAAATATTATGCGAACAGCTTTCAACAAAACCAAAATAACCCCACTAAAACCTGGAAAATCATAAACTCTATTCTATCAAACCGAACACATAAACCAACTAACGAAATAGAATCCCTCGTGGTAAATGACTGCGTAATTAAGGATCCGAGCCAAATAGCATCCGCATTTAATGAGTTTTTTCTCTCAATAGGAAAAAAGCTAGCAGCTACCATTCCGTCATTCCCGGATGACTGTAATACCGTATTTGTGGAACCGAAGGCTTGCCAATCCTTGTACATGGCTAGGACAAACAAAGATGAGGTACTGAGGATCATCTCTAAAACTAAGCTGAAAGCAGCACCGGGACTCGATGGAGTAACACCATCAGTTCTTAAGACTTGTAAAGAAGAATTAGCGGGTCACCTTACAGAACTTTTTAATTGGTCACTGTCCTCGGGAAAGTTTCCAAATGAATTAAAGTTAGCGAAGATAATACCTATACACAAAGGAGACTGTAAAACATGTATCTCTAACTACCGTCCTATATCACTTCTATCGGTTTTTTCAAAAGTATTTGAGACCATAATCAAAGATAGACTCCTAAAATACATATCTGCGAATAATATCCTTACACCACAACAATATGGCTTTCGGAAAAATTCTAGTACTCAATGTGCCGCCTTTGATTTTATCTCCAACCTTCAACAGTATATAGACCAGGGTGAATATGTGGCAGCCATATTTATAGATCTCAAAAAAGCCTTTGATACGGTCGATCATGAAATACTCTTAAAGAAATTGGAATATTTGGGAATTGTTGGGAAGCCCCTAAATCTCCTCCGAAGCTACTTAGATGATAGATTTTGTCTTGTTGAAGTCAAAGGTGTCTCGAGTGGCTTAGGTAAAATCACATGTGGAGTGCCACAGGGATCAATTCTTGGGCCTCTGCTTTTCTTGCTATATGTCAATGACATAACTAAATGTGGTATCTCTGGAAACCTCCAACTTTATGCGGATGACACTAATCTATTATCACAGTACAAGCCTGAGTGACCTGGAGTCTCAAATGAATGTAGATGTCTCAATTCTAGCTAATTGGCTGCGTATTAATAAATTGAGCCTCAATATAAAAAAAACGCACTACCTAACTTTCGGTAATAAGGATTATGTGCCAATGAATATCACACTTGGAACTGAGAAGCTCCAAAATATAGAAGTCACGAAATATTTAGGGCTATTAATAGACTCTAAACTTTCGTGGAATTCCCATGTTGAGCATGTTAAATCTAAAATATCCCCAATAACCGGCGTACTGTACCGACTCCAAGGTCTTCTCTCTACATCTCTACTAAGGGCCACATACTATGCGATGATTCACTCCCATCTGAGTTATTTAGTTAGTATCTGGGGCACTATTACTAAAAAACAAATATCAGAAATACAAGTGATTCAAAATCGAGCAATAAGGAATATCTACCGTCTACCGTGGGATATACATATCAAAGATATATATTTAAAGACAAACATACTTCCTTTTACGGTTCTACCTAAATACAATATCACTTGTACAATATTACAAATCATACATAGATCCTCACACACTAACATCAAACCAGCATTTAATTCAGACATACACCAGCACAAAACACGGTCCCAAAATCTAATACACCTAGCATCGTCTACCCACACAACAAAATTTGGTATTAACTCATTACAATATATTGCATATAGACAATACAATGCATTACCTAATGAAATAAAGCAATCAGTAACTAACAAAAAAATATTAGTTAAAACGCTTAAAGATTATTTCCTGAAAATGTTTTTAAACCAGTGAATTTTCGCTCGCTTTCATATGTTGGTTTACTATGTTTCATGTGTATAGATGTCTCTCAGTATTTCTAAAATCTCTATTCTTAACAATGTATTTTTCCTTTTTTATTTATTTTTCTTTTCCTTTTCAATATGTTGTATTTTTTTAAAAGTGTAATATCCTTGTAAAATGTATTTTATGTGTCTGTACTTCCCGTAATGAGTTTTATCTCAACTCATTGGGAATAATGTGTTACTTACCATGTTTTTTGTAATACATTATAAATAAATAAATAAAATAAATAAATGTCTACCGCAAACAAAACGCGATCAAATTTAATTCAACAGATGTCGCAGGGATGTCCGTTTTTATAAACAATTGATATATTTTTAATCCGCAAGGTGGGAAGCTACGGTTTATCTGTTTTCACTGTTGACTGAAGCCATTCATCACAAACTTCAATCCTGCAGATTAGTTTAATTTGTAGCCTGTATTAAGCGAAACCGGTTGGTAAAAAAATTTCATGGTTAAGAACAAAGTAATTGTTTTATTTCACTTTGGTATAATTTCTATAGCGCCGTTTTAGTCAAAAATCACCTGAAAGGCGCTGTACAAATAAAACTTCCTTCTAAATTATTTACGGACAGACACAGAAAACATACTTCCTCGCTTTTATATATACTTTTATGATAAAGTTTAAGTTTGCAGAAAATACATCTTTGCACGCAGAAGAAACTATAAATATAAAAAAAAAACAAATAGTTCACATTCCATAATTTTACTTTTAATCCAATTACTCAAAAAATTGCATTTATTATAAGATTAATGGTGAAAGTAGAGAATATTATTACAGATACATAATCGTTTTATTGTTCAATTTTAGGACTTTTGGTGAAACAACCTAAATGAGCTTAAAAATTCTACATAGGTTTATACTAAATTATCAATTTGGTTGTTTCATTCAATCCACAAAATCTACCCCCAGCGTTGCCATCGGTGGATTAGATTAACTGTAATTTTATTTTTATTATAGTATTGAGAATTACCTGCTAGCAATTGGAAATTTTTAAAGTTTTATCCAGATATTTCAATGGTGAAAAATATTGTTTAATAATTTAACATGTTCACCTAAACAAAACATACTTGTCCATCCGACGACAGTGCGAATGTTGAACAAAAAGAAATCGGTTACAATGGACAGAGTTTCAGTAGTTTCTGTTGCAGTTATAAAGCTGGGAACAGATCTGTGGACATCTTGTTTGGCATCTCAACTTGGTACAAATATGATCTTATGTAGTTAGATCAGGTTAGGTTAGTATACAACTTGATGTATGTTGATACATTATTTTATTATCATGTTAACATATTATTATTTGCTGATGACATGAAAGTATATAAAATCGTAAAAAATATCAATGACTGTTTGTCCCTACAATCGAATTTGGAAAAATTTGCATGTGTAGCATTAACAAACAAATTTGAGTGGTGTAGCATTAACAAACTGACATAATATTAACAAATGTCTAATCATGAGTTTTTTCAGAATAAAAAACCCTATCAAATATAGTTATACACTGAATAACCATAGTCTGTACCTGAAATAAGGGACCTTGGAATAACCTTTGATACTAAATTAACATTTACTAGTCACATTAATATTACTACTAGTAAAGCAATGGAAATGTTGGGCTTCATCCTAAGATAATCTAAGGATTTCAAGAACATCCTTACGTTCAAAATACTTAAACAACTCTTGTTAGAAACCACTTAGAATACAACTTCTCTATATGGAACCCGTCCTACAACAGCCATATTAATTCCATTGAGAGTTTGGAGGATTGTGATGATTATGATTATCGCCAATTTAAAAATTGAACTGTTGGCTGAATGATCTGTGGTTCTCCAATCCGCAGAATCCAAAGGTTGCGTGATTACTCTCGGTGTGTAAAAATGAGAATTCGGATATTTTCAATTTAGTTTTTATTTTAACAAAACTCACGTTACAATAAATTTATGAACAAAACAGATCGCGTGCGTTAGATGAGATTTAGGGCTAAACCGGCGGCTAGACCACTGGAGAGAGAATGAATTATTTGCCGCGTGAGGTATCACGCGCAGGCTTACAGTGATACCAGTCTCACATGAATGTAGGTAAAAGTAATGTTGTTATTATTTTCGGGAGATGTAAACTCCTTATAATTTACCCTACAAAAGGATCCAACGAAAATTTCTCCGATCAATTAATTTTAAATCGGGAATTCCTGCGGTTGACATTAATATACTTAATGATTTAATTTTTTTAATTTAAAATAAACAGTAACTGGTTTGACTCCCCTGAACTAGTCTCGCTGATAATTTATCATGTACCCAGTAGACCAACTCGATCACTGCTCGATTCATATCGCCATATCATTGTAACAATGTTGCCACTAATGCAAAACAAAAATATATCGCCTGCATAGATTATGAAATGAATACTTTGATATCAATGATGAAGGAAGTCTGTTATCATATAAAAGATGTATATAAAAATATTTTTTACGTATGCAAGAATAGTAATTAAGCATACATTTTGTTTACATTATCGTTACTTTAAATTGATAATCATTTATGCTGTCATTATTGACAATATTTTATTTTTCTTACCTTTTGTACTTGTTTTTTATAATTAACTTATTTTTATATTTAACTTTACACTTTACACCGTAAATTATACTTTATACTTAACTTTATATTTAACCTGTACACTTAATACATTTTATACATTTAACTTTAGGCTGTATACTTACCCTGTACTTTTAACTATATTTCTATTTTATGTCAGTGGCACATGTGCCGCCGACAAATATTTAAATAAAAAAATACGTACTTGCTGTCCAGCATTTATTCTACAAAAGTTGCCGATCCTCACTGAAATACACATACACTTGAAATCATTTTTATACATCTTGTTAAATTCTGTTACGTAAGGAATGTTTTTCTTTTATTTATAATAATCTCCTTAAATAACAACGCAGGTAATAATAAGGAAGTTGAGTCCATTTATTTTATTTTTTTTTATCAATGTTCGCATTCAAACTTAAATACTGGTATTTTTTTTTTTTTTTTTTAAGTTTGTTTTCATAGTTAAATTAATTCTCAAAGTTTAAATTTTATTAAGCCCGCCAAAACGAGCGGAATCCGAGCGGTAACAGGCGGGGTGTAGTGTGACGTCATTAGAACTGTGAAAACCACGTCGCTTAAGCATTATGTATGGAAAAAATTTTAATTCTTCAACAAGGAATTCCAGTAATTTTTTTACCAATGTTAACCGTCTATTATAATTGATGTTATTAAAAAAAAAAGAAAATTGATTAAGATTTGATAGTTAAATTAATATTTTAAGTTAGAATATTTGCTTTTCACGCCCGGTACGGTATTGCCGTCGCTACTTGTTGACGTTCCCCGCGCGAATTCAGGACCACCGCGCAGAAAAGTAGAGACCAAAAGTAAAATAACGGTTTACAGCCCAGTTCACTGTGAGACTTTTCTGAGCGGCCGGCGGCCTGAAGTGTATCATATGCTATGTGACATGTATAATAATAAAAACATCTAAGTTATGCAATAAACAACATATTATTATAAAGCACTATACGAATATGTATCTTTAGAAATCCATTTCATATAATAATAATAACAAATACGTACATATATTTGACAAACCCAAATAAACCTTTGGCCTATACACCTCTCTCATCTAAACCGACCATCTCTCATGTAATAGAAAGAGATGCACCATAGGTGTTCCGTTGTACGTACGAGTCACGACACATGTGACGACAGAATTCTTTCGACCAATCGTGGAGCGTATACAGTCTATTGCTATTGAATGCTTTTTCAAGAACGTTTAACTAATTCTAAGAATAATAATATAGAAATATATTTATATATTTAGAATCGATATTTTTTGATCTACATGAACATATTTTTTATAAGTCAAAATATTTTTCACTCAACTTCCTTATTGTGATTATTTTTTAATTTATTCATCACTAAATCATCATATAAATGCTGGCGTCCCACAGGGATCGGTTCTGTCTCCGACTTTGTTTTTGTTGCACATCAATGACCTTTTGACATGTGCACCGATTCATTGTTACGCGGATGACAGTACAGTTCATGATAGCTTTTTGTTTGACAAGCACCCAAAGGGCACACAAACTCCAACGGCTCGGAGGGCTTTGAAGCAGAGAATGGACGGTTATCCCGAGAGTATTTCCTCCTGGGGTAAAAAATAATCTCGTCGAATTTAATGTTTCAAAGACCCAATTCTGTCTGATTACGTCTAAGAGGGATCCAAATGATAATCTAGTCTCCTTCAACGGAAGCAATCTTTCGAACAGGCCTTCCATTGATATGCTTGGTGTAACTATAAGTGACCAGCTCAGGTACGGGGGCTCCATCGAAGCCAGAGTAAAGTTGGCCTCTCAGAAGCTGGGCGTATTGTACAGGGCCCGCAGATACTTTAATAGTACACAACTGCTGACCCTGTACAAATTGCAAGTGCGCCCTACTGTCGAATTTGGCAGCCATCTCTGGTCCGGAGCCCCTAAATACCTGAAAAAAACCCTTGACTCTGTGCAAAAACGGGCGGTCCGTTTGATAGATTCCCCAATCTTAACAAACGGACTGCAATCTTTAGAGCACAGGCGTTAGGTAGGTATGCTGTCCTTGTTCTATCGGTATCACAATGGAAGATGCTCTGAGGAACTAGCGTCATTGATCCCTTAGGCACCGGTGCGTAGTCGAGATACACGCCAAACGCGCGCCCAACATTTGTACACGGTTGACATTTGTCACATGAGAACGGGTCGCTTCTACGATTCGTTCTTAAGTTCAACAGCTCGGCTGTGGAACGAACTGCCGGCCTCTGTGTTTCCTCCCTCCTACAACATGGGACTCTTCAAGACCCATGTTCACTCATTCCTCTCCACAAAAATACCCTCCACGCAGCATCTCCAAAGATGACATAGGCCCTGAGGGAAATTATTTTCTTCAGGGCCTCCTGTGTGGAGTGAATATTAAAAAAAAAAAAATTTAAAAAAAAACACAAAGATAACCTTTCTATTAGGTGTACAGTAGTACAGTAGTGTTTTTCTGCCGATTCATCGATGGATTTAATAGTGGTGCAATTGAATGCTCCCTCTATATCCAGGAAGAGTCCTACCGCGAGTTCCCCAGTCGCCTGCAGTGCCGCATCGACCGACTTGCCTGGCTGGTACGCAAATTGTAACTAGTGGAAGGGGTTTTACCCTCAGTGCCCCGTCCCTTATGTGCCTATCCATTGGTCTCTTCATTGTCTACAGAAGGAAGGAGGTGAGACTAATTGGACGGAATGCGCCTGGTTGGTCGTAGTCTGTTCTCCCAGGAATGATGAATGAATTTGAGGTATGTACACTACCCTCGTTTTCCTCCATGATATGGGTATATTCTTCCAAATTCAAATTTATTTCCTAGTTCTGTGAAAGTTCTTTTCAAAATTTGTTATTATTTCAGATCAAGTAACTGGCCTATAATGATATTAAAACAGAACTTCAATAGGACATTCACAGAAGCTGAAAATGAACGTTGAAATATGATGAATTTTTCAAATTCTATGAAACAACCCATCCTTACAAATATGTAGATTGATTTAACGTCTTATAGGAAAAATGATGTTACTTTTTCAACAATTACAAAATTATATTATTTAGAAACCGTTGTAAAAAGTTGTAATAGTGTTTTTTTCATAAAAAATATACACCAAATATTAATTAAAAATAATAAAATAACACCAACCTATGCAAAGATGTGATAACGTACTAGTACTTATAATATTATACGTAACCAAGTGAGCCGAACGAAAAGGGCTCGCGGGCCGCGGGATGTGCAGAACTGCAAGCCATTCATTATCAGCCATTTCAATCTGATGCAAGATAGTAAAAAAGCTATAAAGGCGTGCGTTTATCGCAATTTCTTTACTGCACGAAGATTTCTTGGAAGGCTGACCATACGATATCCGTAAGTGTGAAATATTTTTAAATTGTAATATATTCCATATAAATTGTCATCTCTTTGTGTAGCCCTTGTGCGTGTAAAATATTCAATAGCAAGAAAATATTTTTTTAAAGTTTTTTTCCGATGTTTCGTGAAATAATGTAAAATAAGTATTTTCAAGATTACAGAATAACTTTATACCGTGTCCGGAAATTCTTAGTACAAGCGGGACACTGGTTTATCTACATCAGTAGAAAACCAATAAAAACTTTTTTTTCGATCTGTTTTTTATTTATTTTTTTCGGCAACAAAAGTGCTAAAATGTTTTTATAGGAGTTGGGTCTATGATTCTTTAAAAGACAAAAATTACTAATATTACGTAAGAAAACTTAATTAGCCAAGAATTCTTCCTGTTTTCCGTTAGCAGTTTTTTTTTATTAAATCTTTCTTACTGAGATGTAAGTTTGAAAAGGTTTTAGTATAAAGATATTGCTGGGAACTTTGATAGAAATTCTATACAGAAATCTAATAATTAAGTTGAGCAACCCCTGAAAATTTCTTGTATTTTTTTTTAATTCATTTCAATCATGAGTGAATGGTGAATAATCTAATATAATAATATTAATATAATTTTTCCTAAAATTTTCTGTTGCAACGAAAAAACTTTTTTAGATTTTGATTGTAACGGAAGCGATAAACTACAGAAATTTAGTAGGAAAGTGACTTGAAAGTGAATTTTATCGAAGAAAACAATACTTGTATCTTTGTGGCTTTACAGTTCCGGTCATAACTAGTTGACTTATAAATTTGTAAAATAAATTGGTTTAAACAAAGAAATTCTACATTTAAATTGTATCAACACTGTATTTTTAAATTAAAATTATTAGCACATTTATTTTCAATCACTCCACACACATTTTCAATTAATTCGTAAATGTTTTTACGTATATTTTCGTTAATAATTCATTTTTCTATTACTACATTATGTTATTAAAAAAAAATTAATATATATGTTACAAAAAATATGTTTGAAGCATTTAATTTTTCAAACACATCAAAAATTTGTTATGTTTTGTTTTGAGATTATCAAAAAATAAATTGAAAAAAGCATTGAAATTTTATGTAAATCGTTTTTTTTTAACTTTATTTTAAATCGTTCATTTTTGTATTTCAAAAGTGAAACCCAAAGGAAACAAAAAAATCTAATCTTCGTTAATTTTATTTTTTTCAGAATCTTTTCAACAATGGCCAAACCATTTGAACCCACCGAGGGTGAAATCCGTTACATATTATCCAAAATCGATACTAGCACACAGAAAAATCAACCCGTCATGGAACCCATTGATGTCGAAATAATCAATATTACACCAACAGAAACGTGAATCCATAAGTATGGATTATTATTTCAAAATCGCTGACCAAATACAATATCGCCCGAGGGCCACTAGTCTCTCGAAAATTTGGTAGGTTTTATTCACGTTGAGACACGATGAAGAAACAATATTTATGACAATGAAGTTACAACTGAAACACACGACGGCCAAAAATACACAAATGGCAACGGAACGTTCATTGAGCAATCGCACTACATATATATGTATGGTCGTCACTGAGTCGAGTGTATTTTAATATAGTTATTTACGTGCATTGCCAATGAAAAGACACATTTGTTGTACGATAAGCCAGCAAAGGGCTCCCTGGATGCTAGTATCGTGGATTTGTACGGATTGGGTCACGCTTGCAAGAAATCTTCGCGCAGTCAAAAAAATCGAGATATTATTGAATACTTCTCGACTTCTCTCCGAAATGAAAATATTCCTTCAGCAGACGAATATTTTCAAATCATCACTTATACATCAATTTATTAACTTCAAATTATGTACATTACAAAACACTTTTGGATACCGATCATATTAAATTCTGTTACTCAAACTGTTTATTTATTTATAATCACCTCCCGAAATAAAACTGGTAAATGTGAAGAAGTTACAATAATTATAATAATTTCACTGGAGCAAAGGTTTATGAAAGCTGTATACAGATTGTTGTGCTTCCATTTTTATACAATCTAGGTAGTTACTCGGGGTTAAGAACAGTGGCGGTTCGTGGTTTTTTTAACAGGGGGTTCAGAAATTCAAGAGAAGATAAACATATCTAATTAAAATTTACTTACTGTTGTCCTACGTCAAATAGTCGAATACGGCAGCAGTCACACAACTTAAATAAAGTTAGTGGGAGGGGTACCTACATATTATTGTTTTTAAATCACTTTACCTAGACACAATTATTAGATAATGAGAAAAGTTTTATAGGAATTAAATTGTTTAATGTTTTTATAGCACTCAATGTAGGTACGTTGCTAATTATTATTGTTTTTTAGAGAAGAATAATTTCGTAGAATATATAATAAATATTTTAAAACATCAAAAAAACAAATAAAGGTGGCACGAAATAAATTTAAAAATAGGTAGTAGATTTACAAATGCCATAAGCAAACGGTTGGAGAAATGCAGAAACAAGAAAACAAAAAAATGTACAAAAATGACTACAAAGTTAAATACCATAATATAACATAAAAAAATAACACTTAACTTGCATCCCTATGGTTCAAAGGTTAAACGTCGGCCGCGAAGTTCTCGGGTTTCTTCGGTTACATTCGTCAATGTTCGGAGGTCACGTGATATCACAACGCGTGTTCGGCGCACACAATTTGTCTTATTTTTGCAAAGAAAGACCAAATGTTGTATATATCACCGTCATAGGGTCTGTACCGGCTAAGATTATTTTGTATGGAGAGTTTGGCGCGGATTTTAACTCGCACAAATTTGGAATAGGCATCGTACTTTTCGGTGGCGCGGGTTTTGAAGGCGAAATTTTAATAGCGTGCTATCTATAATGTGCTTATATTATTATAAAACAAGGATGTTTTATTTTCTCATATTTTTAATGGGGGTTCGCCGCACAAACGCACTTTAGAGAAAACCGCCACTGGTTAAGAATGCTTTAGGTTTTGAGCATGGGTGGACAACCTTTTCAGCAGCCGGGCCAGATTTTAGAAATGCGATTTCCTACCGGGCCGTACTAGAGGTGAGTAGTACTATCTCGTCTTGATACTTGGAACAACTGGTACAAGAATGAATGGTATTGGGGGTAATGGTATATATTTAATGGTATTTATCATTCATATACACGGTGTCCGGAAACTCGTAGTACAAGCGGGAAACTGGAGAATCTACACCACATGGGGAACCCAAAAAAACATAAAGTTTTTTGATTTGAGCATTTTCAAAAAAAAAAAAAAACAAAAAAAAATATTTTTCGGCTATTTTAGGGTTAAAGTTTTTTCTGGTGTTTAGGGTTGAATAACAGATGTTTTAACCCTGCAGAGCAGAAATATTTTATGATTACACCGAGTTAAATGAAGGGTGATTTCAAAATAATGCTTCAAATCCGAGTTTCTTCATTTGTTTTACTTTCAAATAGTTTTAATTAGTTGGGTACTTTGATCTTCAGTAATAATTTATAAGAATTTGAATAAAGATGATAGTTGAATCTTCCATAAACGAGATATGATACGAACTATATGTGGTTTGGCCACCCTTGCTTAAGAGGTTGAGAAGTCTTGAGGTTGAGTATTCGAGAGTACCTGGAAAATGGATTCATTTTAAAGGTGGAAATAATATTGTTCTGAAGAAATGAAAAAAATATTTTTTTAAAGTATTTGTGTCACTCGATCGTGCCATGTCTTCCTTGGGTGACCCCAACTTTTTCTACCTTTCACTTCCACATCATCCATTCTCCTCACACCTCTGTGTTCGTTCATTATGTACATCTCATTTTACCACAAATAATTAATAGATATATGGTGTTCTCTAGCGTCCTCGTCTGTTTCTACCATTTATTCAGTATATGTACCACATTGTTACTGTTAAAATCTGCACCATATCGACTACGTATCTCATTCCAGTGCAGGTATAAGGTGTTAAGTCTTCTTAAGCGTACCCGGCTTTTCATATCGTTCAAAACACTCCTGGCACTAATAAGAACAAACTTTAAAATTATCAGCGAAATACAAACATTAAGTTTTTAGGGCACACACGTTAGGTAGGAACTTAATACAAATGGATGAAATTTTTTTACAAAAAAACACCAGAGATGTGCAAAATGGGTACCCAAAACCATTTGAAATGCAAAATGCAAATGGGTCAAAACTTTTCCATTTGAAAATGCAAAATGCAAAATGGTTTTTAGAAAAGCATTTCAAATGCAAAATGCAAAATACCTATTTTCAAAATGCATTGAAAATGCAAAATGGTTTCTCAGGTCAAACAATCAAAATAATTATAAAATTTTTAAACAATTTTGTCATTTAATAATGGACATCAATGTAGAACAAACATATTACATGATGGTAAATCCAAAAACACCACGACTACAGATTATGAAACCACAAAAAATTTGCGCGAGACTAATGTTGCCAACGTAAAAACATAGAAACTGCTATCTAACATTTAATATTACAGCTTCATGGCCCCATGTTCAGTATTTGAATCAGTATTTTTTGTAATGGTATCACTCAATTGTCAGGGCTCCTACCAGGGAGCAACTTGACAAATGTAAATTATCTCTCATAGCGAGCTTGAGGACCGACTGATATTTGGGGCTTATGAAAAAAGATTAGAGGAGATAGTAGGAAGAATGTTGTAAAAAAGCATTTAAAATGGAAAATGCATTGAGAAAAGCATTTAAAATGCAAAATGCAAAATGGTTTTCAGAAAAGCATTTAAAATGCAAAATGGAAAATACCCATTTTGCATTTCCATTTGAAATGGATTTATTTGAAATAAAGCACATCTCTGAAAAACACACATAGATATATCTATCACACATTCCAAAAAACATCTGTCTTATTAACATTCGAACTTGAGTCAAGTCAAGTATGTGTGTATGAATAAGAATTTGGCAACGAATGTATACCAAGTCTCTGCAAACCAATGGCGTAAAATGGTGAGTTAGTCGTTATTCAAAATAAAATTATTTTTACATGGCCATATATAACGTACTAGATCAGACTGACACTAACCAAGCAATGGACGAATTTATTAAGAAATTGCAATTCTACATATCTAATAACACTGTCAACAAATGTATCCCAAACAAACAATTTAAACTCATGCCATGGATCTCCCCTGGCCTTGTCAAATCTATTCACAGACGAAACCAACTCCACAAAATTGCGAAAAGGCAACCAGGTAATATTTTACTACAAGAACAATATAAGAAATATAGGAACTTGTGCAAAAAATTAATTAAAACAACAAAAGAAAAATTCTACAAACAATATATATACGAAAAAACATTAACTCCGAAACGTTTCTGGGATATATTTCGAAAAATCACCAGAACAAAAAATAATAAGTCGTCATTCATACATTCATTAGACACTAAAAACACAAACACTGCTGACCCCAAGGGGATGGCTAATTTTGCAAATCATTATTTTACTTCCGTAGGAGCTTCACTCGCTAACAAAATACTCGATAAATGTAAGAAAACTGAATCCGATCTAGCCAACATACCTTCAACTGTTTATAATTGTAAAGCAGATGAGATTCAAACAACGACTAATGAAGTAATGAAAATGATAGATGAACTCAAGGCATCGAATGCTTGTGGGTCAGATAAAGTGTCAACAAATTTGCTAAAAGTGTTGAAACCACTTATAGCTAGTACTATTGCATTTATCTGTAATCTTAGTTTCAAATCAGGCATATTTCCGAACCACTTAAAAGAATCAATTGTCATACTGATTCACAAAAATGGAGACAAATCGGATATACAAAATTATCGGCCTATATCTCTACTAAATTCAATCTCAAAAATTATTGAGAAAATCGTCAAAAATCGTCTTACCCTCTACCTAGAAAATCACAAGATCCTATCTAAGAACCAATTCGGCTTTCGACCCGGTTTAGGAACAGAAGATGCTATTGCTAAGCTGACTGATATTATTTCCAATAATATTGACCAGGGAGTTAAGTCCATCGCTCTCTTCCTTGATCTGGCAAAAGCTTTTGATACCATCTCCCATAAAATACTTCTGAAAAAACTACAGGCCATCGGCATTCAGGGACAGCTATTCAAATGGATGGATAGTTACTTAGCGAATAGATACCAAAAAGTAAAAAATAATGATACTGTTAGCGATCCCGCCCTTACAGAATTTGGTGTACCGCAAGGGAGTACCCTAGAACCACTTCTGTTCAGTATTTATATAAATGATTTGTGTAATAGTAATCGCTCCAATCACATCATAACATTTGCGGACGATACTGTCGTAATATTTGAAGGAAGAAACTGGAATGCTGTACACAACAAAGCAGAAGACGGTATTAACCAGCTTAAATATTGGTTAGATTATAATATTTTGACTCTCAATTCAGAAAAAAACAAATTTATACGATTTAGTGCGACAGAAGCGGGCCAACCCAAAGAATTATACAATATTTTCATACATAAATGCAACGAATCAACTATCTGTAATTGCTATAAATTAGAATGCGTGAACAGTATAAAATATCTCGGTATTGTTATCGACAAACATCTTAGATGGGACGAACATATAGACCTTGTGACTACTAAGGTTAGAAAGCTGACGCATATCTTTATGCCAATTAGAAATATCCTATGCCTAAAAGATTTAAGACTCATTTACAACGCTATGTGTGGGTCACTATTAGACTATGCATCATTAGGCTGGGGTGGATGCGCAAAAATGGTTTTAGACCAATTAGCAAAGGCCCAAAAATCCTTACTAAGGGTAATCATGAAAAAACCTTTTAGGTACCACAGCGATTCACTATTTGAAGAGTTACGAGTTCTAGATGTCAGACAATTATACATGAGGAAAATAATTTTGAACACTCATAAAAAACGTCATCTCTACCCATCTATCGACCACTCTCACGACACCCGACACTCACGGAGGAATCCAATCGTACCACCCACAACCAAAACTTCACTCGCGCAAAGACATTTTTCATTCCTAGGCCCAAAACTTTACAACTTTATACCTGATGCTTGGAAAAAGGAAAGCATAGGTGCTCTTCGTAAATCGATCACTGTCTGGCTTCGCCAATTAGGGAGAAAAGAGTGTGAACTCACACTTTTCCAAAAATAAAACAAACAAAATATCAAACACATTAAGAAAACAAGAAAATAAACAAAACTAAAAAAAAACAAACAACAACTTAACATCAGTTAACTTTATAACTTTTTGCTTTTAATCTTTTATAATAATATTTTTTATGCATCATTATTTTTTAGTTATATATATATATATATATATATTATATTTTTTTTCTTTTAGTTATGTATATATGATATTACTTTTCTTTTTTTTCCTTTCCTTTTTTGTTTTTGTTCTTACAAAATATGTATGCGTGCATGAATACTAACTCAATTTTGACTGTCCTAAAACGGGAATTCCTCCTAGTTGGGCAGTCAAAGTATTTTTATGTATATATACATGTGTCATTGTATCGTCACCTGTACTAAATAAATAAATAAAAAATAAAAAAATAAAAATAATAAATAAATATTTCGGCGAGAAATACGAATACTAAGTAGGTGCGTACATGATTAATATTGCATTGGAATATCTTATCTTTGTGCTATTTCTATAAAAAATAATCCAAAGGTTGTTTTGCGAATGATTAGATTGTATTATTGGACGACTGTGATAAGGATATACAGGGTGTCCGGAAACTCGTAGTACAAGCGGGAAACTGGTGAATCTACATCACATTTGGAGTCGATTTTTTGGTATATTTTTTTTTGATTTGAGCTTTCGTTATCGAGTAAATCGAGTTAGAAGTTGATTTTTTTTTTTTTTAATCAAATTCTTATAAATTATTACTGAAGATCAAAGTACCCAACTAATTAAAACTATTTGAAAGTAAAACAAATGAAGAAACTCGGATTTGAAGCATTATTTTGAAATCACCCTTCATTTAATCCGTTGTAATCATAAAATATTTCTGCTCTGCAGGGTTAAAACATCTGTTGTTCAACCCTAAACACCAGAAAAAATTTTAACCCTAAAATAGCCGAAAAAAATATTTTTTTGTTTTTTTTTTTTTTGTGAAAATGCTCAAATCAAAAAACTTTATGTTTATTTGGGTTCCCCATGTGGTGTAGATTCTCCAGTTTCCCGCTTGTACTACGAGTTTCCGGACACCGTGTATACAGGATACGATTCATAAATATTTATTTATAGCAGCAATTTTCCATAATGTGATTGATCGGTTTTTATACAGATATAATAAAAACTATTATCTTAATTTTTTTTAAATATTTTCCAATGAAACACAACCACAACTGTGTGAAGAAGTTGACAAGCGTATCTTTGCAATCAATGGCGTCATATTTCATTGGCAATACCATCAGTGCAAAATAAACCCATGGAATTTGTTTAGACCAATAAGGTTATCTCCTACAACGATAAATCATTTTATTTACAGACGTATCATAATAATTAGAGCATGTTGAACACAAAACAGTTTGATTTTTTGGAAAATTCCAAATAGTAGCGAAGATACGAGTAGACAAAACGTTGATGACGTCACGAGACATAATCGAATATACTTGCAACGTTGCTACCAATGTTCACTAAAACTGTTGACTTTTTGGAGAAATTGATGTTGAGTTTAGTTAAGTTAACTGTCGTTGTTTTATATAATAATTTTTTATCAAAATAATAATAAAAATTGGAGATAACCTCATTAAACATTATTTTAATATTCAAATATGAATAAATATGTTGGACCGCGATTTCAAATTATAATAAGTTGGTATCTATTTATTGTTTTACGTGAGTCCAATTAAGTCCAGATTGACCGGATCCAGTAAGACCATGGAATCTTCGATTCATAAGTTGCGTGGCTGGAGGAAGTGGGAGATGAAGAAGATAAAGAAATGGGTGATATATTTCTGTTCATATCTGATCACTAAACAAAACAATTTCAAGCAACGTTTCAAGCACGGTGATAGATAGGTACTTATGCCCAGTTGTTTCGCAAAAATTCAAATGCAACATTGTGATCAAATGGACATTCTGAGCCATTCTGTTTTGTTTACAGTTGAAAAGTTCCTGTTAAATGCCGATTTTAAGTCAGTCTCAGCTTTTGAACAAAATTATGATTATCAAAAGAGGACAACACTAGGTATCATGTTATAAGCTTGTCAGCTTATTACAATTTAATAGAGCTGATACCAAAGATATTAGAAGAACGAGATATGCTATGTTGGCCGCCGGACCGTAGGCGGAGTACTACCTAATTAGGGTACTTTGAATACTATCGGGACGTGTACGTACAGACATCTGTTCTATGTATTAGTGCCAACTGAAGCGATACGTCCTTAGCGTAAGCGAAGGTGTACAGTAGTATTGGTGAACAAAACCGGCGACAATGGGCAAAACAATTCCACACAGTATGAACTGATCATAGCACATCTCGTTCTTCTAATATCTTTGGCTGATACGCACCTAGAACCAGCGTTTAGCGGGGACCTTCCGAACGTCAAAAAAACAAATGGCGCTGCATGGCCAATTGACGACAATGTTTTATTTAAATTTTCCATTTAAATTTCGTTTGTTGCATTTAAATTTCATTGTTTGCATTTAAATTTCATTGTTTGCATTTAAATTTCATTGTTTGCATTTAAATTTTCCATTTAAATTTCGTTTGTTTCGTTTGTTTGTTTCATTGTTTGCATTTAAATTTCGTTTGTTGCATTTAAATTTCATTGTTTGCATTTAAATTTCGTTTGTTGCATTTAAATTTTCATTGATTGCATTTAAATTTCATTGTTTGCATTTAAATTTTCATTGATTGCATTTTAATTTCATTGTTTGCATTTCAATTTCATAGTTTGCATTTGAATTACATTGTTTGCATTTCAATTTCATAGTTTGCATTTAAATTTCATAGTTTGATTTGAATTACATTGTTTGCATTTCAATTTCATAGTTTGCATTTAAATTTCATTGTTTGCATTTCAATTTCAAAGTTTGCATTTGAATTACATTGTTTATATTTCAATTTCATTGTTTGCATTTAAATTTCGTTTATTGCATTTAAATTTTCATTGATTGCATTTAAATTTCATTGTTTGCATTCTAATTTCATTGTTTGCATTTAAATTTCATTGTTTGCATTTTAATTTCATTGTTTGCATTTCAATTTCATAGTTTGCATTTGAATTACATTGTCTGCATTTCAATTTCATAGTTTGCATTTAAATTTCATTGTTTGCATTTAAATTTCATAGTTTGCATTTGAATTACATTGTTTGCATTTCAATTTCATAGTTTGCATTTAAATTTCATTGATTGCATTTCAATTTCATTGTTTGCATTAAAATTTCATTGTTTGCATTTAAATTTTCCATTTAAATTTCGTTTGTTGCATTTAAATTTCATTGTTTGCATTTAAATTTCGTTTGTTGCATTTAAATTTTCATTGATTGCATTTAAATTTCATTGTTTGCATTTAAATTTTCATTGATTGCATTTAAATTTCATTGGTTGCATTTAAATTTCAGTGTTTGCATTTTAATTTCATTGTTTGCATTTCAATTTCATAGTATGCATTTGAATTACATTGT
This sequence comes from Hesperophylax consimilis, assembly GCF_061612785.1. Classification (NCBI taxonomy): domain Eukaryota; kingdom Metazoa; phylum Arthropoda; class Insecta; order Trichoptera; family Limnephilidae; genus Hesperophylax; species Hesperophylax consimilis. The sequence goes on from NC_142857.1 coordinate 16,930,522, forward strand.
TTGCATTTCAATTTCATAGTTTGCATTTAAATTTCATAGTTTGCATTTGAATTACATTGTTTGCATTTCAATTTCATAGTTTGCATTTAAATTTCATTGTTTGCATTTCAATTTCATAGTTTGCATTTGAATTACATTGTTTACATTTCAATTTCATTGTTTGCATTTAAATTTCGTTTATTGCATTTAAATTTTCATTGATTGCATTTAAATTTCAATGTTTGCATTCTAATTTCATTGTTTGCATTTAAATTTCATTGTTTGCATTTTAATTTCATTGTTTGCATTTCAATTTCATAGTTTGCATTTGAATTACATTGTTTGCATTTCAATTTCATAGTTTGCATTTAAATTTCATTGTTTGCATTTAAATTTCATTGTTTGCATTTAAATTTCGGCGAAATAATCGGTCCTTAGGGTATCTTCCACTCTACTATTTGACATATCAATTGAAAATGTATATTTATTAGATTACCGTATATATGCCTTATTTCCTACTAGCGCAAACGCATATATTATAATTAATATAATTCATTATTGTGAAGGATTTATGAATCAGGATTTAATATTATTTCCTATAAAAAACAAATACTAACAATTTTTTTCTCTGTAGTAGATATTTTTTGGTATCAAATAATTAGAGAGACGACCAGAATTACCTTTCGAATGATTAAGATTTAGATCTGTTAAATATTTTATCAAATACATAGACATCAGTATAAAGAAATATTATTAATTATTTTAATATTTTTATAGCTACTTTATCGTTTGTCTGATATGATTTATTATTTTCATTATTTTTAGTTTCATGCACCCAAATTAGTATGTTTTATATTCCTTCACAAAGTTTTCCAAAAATATATACCAATTTGTTATCGAATATTACAAATTGTCTGCAAGTCAACTTTATCAGGATACTCTATTATGTGTCAGTATCTATAATCTACAATAATGTATTATTGGATCAACATTTATTTATCAATGCAAACAGCGAGTGCAAAAAATATAGATAATAAAATTAAAAACCTGGCTATCGCTATAATGCTACGAGTTACAAAATTATTGCGTTATCGAATTTTTACAAATAAGACGTTATCAATCTTATTATATTGAATACAAATCGATGTCCGATAGCAAATATATTATAACTTTATAAAATAACTCGATATACACGAGGATCAAAAGTTGAGCCTCTTCGAAAGGTTTTTTTTAACATTAGCTCAAGAAAATTTACCTTAGGGCCTGTAATCTTTGGAGATGATGTGTGGAGGGTTTTTTAGAAGAGGGAGGAGTGAACATGGGTATTGCCATGGGTAACGACCAACAAGCAACAGAGCGGCTTCTCAAAAACTATTCTCATATCTCGGTCCTAAAATATATAACAAAATCCCCTCACAGCTGAAACTGTGTGAATTGTCATCATTCGGTCCAAAAGTAACAAAATGGTTATTAGATCTAGGCAGGACTGATTCCGAAATATTACTAAAAATGTTAACTGATAGTTATTTATCACGAACGTCTATTCTCCGTCCAACTTAAGAACGACCTGTTGGAGTACCAAATTAGGTTCGTTCTGCGCATACCACCCCCCGCTCCTTTCCTTCACCATCGCTCGGCTATCTCCGGCAATCTTCGCTGACAATTCGTTAGTCGTTAGTGCCCGCGCTTAGAGAAATTAACCCATTCAGACCCTGCTAAAAAAATGCTGCTATAAAATGGATGTTCAGCCGATATGTCCGAATTCATTTTCACCAATTACGAAAAACAAAAAAGGACAGGTAAACATTATTTATGTGTTATTTGTATGACTATTCGATTTACAACAATGCATTTTTATTTTTCATTATTTATTCATTTCAACAATGCGATTTACAACAATTTGACAGAATGATATGGGGAATGCCCCATATCATTCTGTCAAATTGGACAAGCTTCCAACGAGACAGTGGAAAAAAGGTGACATCATTCAATGGCTTGAAGAAAAGGGAGAACTAAATATCGATATAAGTATGATTAAAGCGGAGTTGTTGCGGGTTGTCAGTTCATACAGGGGATTATATGATAAGTATGTGGTAGATGTTACTGCGAGCGAAGTCAACAAAACTGTGCTCCGATTACCTCCTTATCATTGTGAGTTAAACCCGATCGAATTGGTGTGGTCAATGGTTAAACAGCATGTCAAAGTTAACAATACCTCCTTCAAAATAAGTGACGTAAGACGACTCATGCAAGAAGGTATCGAAAAAGTCACACCAGAACATTGGAGTAACTTTGTTCGACATATTGTTGGTATCGAAAAAAAAATTTGGAATATCGATCACATTGTTGATGAACTCGAGGACAATAATGATAATTCCTTAGCTTTTGAAATTTCAAATGAATCATCTGAGGAATTTTTTTTTTTTTTAATGGCAATGATGATATTTTCAACTTTGGATTGATTTCTTAGCCGATTTGATAAATCTGATGCCTAATAAAGTACAATATGTATTGTAATACTATCATCATCATTATTTGAATATATTAAAATGTTTTAATTTTTAATTTTATTTATCGGTAGGAAAATAAATTAAATAATTAATTTATTAAAATAGTGGGTCTGAATGTGTTAACGCTCGTCCTTTTAGGAGTGGGGAGAAGGGGCGGAGACATGCGCGTCCACGGGTTGTTCTAATCTTGGACCGAGTTATAGTTGTATCTTCGCTTTTACATACTTATTTTCTCTATTCTAAACCTGTTAATTTTACTGTCCTAAAACGGGAAACTTTCCTAGTTTGACAGTCAAAAGCTTCCTTGCATATAATGTAATGAATATTATTAAAAAAAATAAACGACCCGTTCTCATGTGACAAATTTAAACCATGTACAAATGTTGTGCCTGTTTTCCAACTATGCTGAAGGGATCAATGGCTAGCTTTTCAGAACATCTTCCATTGCAATACTAGTAGAATAAGGACAGCATTCACCTGATGCCTGTGCTCTAAATATTGAAATCCATTTGTTGAGATGGAGGAATCTGTCAAACAGAGCAAAGGTTTCTCAAGTATTTTGTCATTCCAGACCAAAGTTACTGCCAAATTCAACAGTCAGGTTTGTACAGGGCCAGCAGTTGTGTACTATTACTGTATCAGCTGGCCCTGCACAGTACGCCCAGTTTCTGAGAGGCTGCTTGAATCTGTCTTCGATGAAGCCCCCGTTCCTGAGCAGCCATAAATGCGTATATTCTCGGTATACCTTGTATTGTAGGTAATAGGCATTAAAATCGCTTGACAAACGGAGTCTAGAAACGTTCGATTTCAAGCAAAAAACTGGTTTTTACTTAATTTGTAAATAATTTTATAAAAAAGAAAAAAAGTTAATCAAGTGAAACTGTCACAGATAATCTTAACCATAAAACTATATTTTTTAAAAGTTGTTTCCTTTACGCGTTCATATATTTCTATTGAAAAAATATTTTTTGTAGTAGTTTGAATTTATATTTTTTTATTGAGTAATTTATTTTTTTATTTGTATTATACTCATCGAAGAGATAGAAAAACCTTCAATTTAATGAAAGCATATTTTTTGGTATTCATAATGTACACCAATTCGTTATAAAGATTAATAGAAATAGTGATTTGGCATTAAGCTTCGCCTTAAAAAGAGGTTTTCTACGACCATGTTCAATAAATAAATGCTTAATGATAACAGAAATGTAATTTATCAATAAAAAAGATTATTCCTTTCCAAAACAAATGTTACGTCGATGATGTGTGCATTAAAAATAGATTCGAATATCATATTATTTTGCAATAAAACGATATCGTTTTTTAAATCTCTGATAAGTCCCGCTTCACTTTATAAATTACACGCAGGTATCCACATTCTGAAGGACGTAATATTATAAGGGTACTGTACAATATATATATATATATATATATATATATATATTGACCTCTTCCCGTAGTATGTTGATCCAGTAAGAAGTTGTTAGACTAAGTTGATCCACCTTTAACACCATATAACTTGGCTATTGTGGAATACATCTGAATGAATTGGCAACAGTGGTACAATAATTATCAATGTTGCCAGTTTGCCAGAAAAACCATTTGATATACTGTTAATAAAATTTTCAAAATTTGTATGGAAATCGGATGCATAATTTATGTTGATCTACCCAAATTGGCATACTTATGTTGATCTCATATATATTGATCTACCCAAATTGGCATACTTATGTTGATCTCATATATATTGATCTATTCCCGTAGTATGTTAATCCAGGTAAGAAGTTATTAGACAAAGTTGATCTGTGTCCCTATATATGGTTTTACTAAATGAACCAATCAAGGGGCAATCGGTGGACTGTTCATCACAAGGTTTTATGTGATTCCGTAATCTTTTGTGATATTGAACTCAAAGTATTAGTCTCTAGAGTCGAATATCGCATGAAATGACTGTGAGATGGTACCGTTTCAAATAAAAATGACGTGTTCATTCGACTGTTTGTTGCTTGAATTGTTTATAAGAAATGTATGCGTATTTAGATTGAAACGAAAATTTCGCAAAAACAAATCCATAAAAAAATCATAACTTAGCAGGGGTACATTATTTTAGTCACCTAGATATCTTATATAATATAATTTTGTGTATTTATCTTTTTCTTTTGAAATGTAATTGTTATTTCTTGTATTTTTTTACATTTTCCTACTAGATGTATGAAAAAATTTGCATACATCTAAATAAAGATTCAAAAACAAAAAAAACGGGTTCATTGGGTGAGGTTTGTCTAGGTCCTGGCGGCGGATGCGATTGCCCATTTACTGCGTGGCGGGCCGGATCGAAAGAAACTGGTTGAGGGATACCTTTCGATCATAAAAATCCAAAATGGCCGCAAAAGGAATAATGTTATGTAGGAAATTTTGAACCTGTATCTTTTACCATCTCTCCTGATTACGCTTCGTGACTTAGTAGGGGAGGCCGGGTTCTTGATTATAATGGGTAATTAATGTATGATTGGACGCGGTTGGAGCTAACTAAAAACTGTCCAAAGAAGCGAAGCTAGCAGTCCACAATGGAGTGCTGGTACCTACCCTAATATATGGAAATGAGGCACAGAATTGGCAGAAGAAGGCTGAAAGTAGACAGAATACTGTAGAAATGAGATCCCTGATGCATATGTGCGGTAAAATCATGTATGACGAAATCTATTCTACAGGTATTTTATTAGAGCCTGTTAAAAGGAGCTAGCAGCATTGATCCCCAGTGATACTCGACGGACACGAGCGGAACACAGGTTCACAGTAAAGTTGATGTTATCTATATATGAACGGGTCGTTTCTCCGACTCGTTTTACCGTAAGTCGGCTCGCATGTGGAACGAGCTATCAGCATCTGTTTTTCCTCCTCAATATAATTCGCGCCTCTTTAAGACCAGCATTAATACATTCATTCCTACAGCCCCTACCTTAACCCGCCTCATAACGCTGCCCAACCGGTTGGCGACATAGTTTATCTGTATTTAGAGTGTAAAGACAGGGGCGCTCTAGTGAAAGGTGTCACATAAAAAAATCATACCGCCGAATTTGAATATGGAGACTTACAAAATGTAATCGCACAACCTAACTCAACTTCAAATATTAATATTCTGTATAAACGATTGTTACATCTTACCGGAGATGACCGGATAAATCATCAAAATGATCATTTTGTTTGTCTTTATATTCAAATTCGCAAGTATGATTTTTTATGTGACACCTATCACAAGAGCGCCCCTGTCTTCACACTTTAAATACAGAGAAACTATGTCACCACCCAGTTGGGCAGCGTTATAAGGCGGGTTAAGGTAGGGGCTGTAGGGATGAATTTATTAATGCGGATCTGAAAGAGGCCCGTATTATATGGAGGAAAAAACACACACACGAGCGGACTTTACTCAAAAACGAGTTGGAAAAACGACCCTTTCTCATAAAGACAACATCAACTTTATTTTGAACGTGCGTTCCGCTCGTGTCCGTCCGGGGATCAATGCTGCTAGCTCCTTTTAACAGGCTCTAATAAAATACCTGTAGAATAGATTTCGTCATACATGATTTTACCGCACATATGCATCAGGGATCTCATTTCTACAGTATTCAGTCTACTTTCAGCCTTCTTCTACCAGTTCCATGCCTCACTTCCATATATTAGGGTAGGTACCAGCACTCCATTGTGGAGTTTCGCTTCTTTGGACAGTTTTTGCTATCTCCAACCGCGTTCAATCATCCGGTGATTACCCATTTTAAATAATTACCCATTATAATCAAGAACCCGGCCACCCCTACTAAGTCACGAAGCGTAATCAGGAGAGGTAGTAAGAAGTTCAAAATATACCATATAACATTATTCTTTTTGCCGCCATTTTAGATTTTTATGGCCAAAAGGTATCCCTCAACCAGTCTCTTTCGATCCGGCCCGCCACGCAGTAGCTGAGCAAACGCAACAGTGTACCCCTGCTAAGTTATGATTTTTTTATGGATTTGATTTTTGCGAATGTTTCGAATAGCTCTAAAGATGATTCTTTTAAAATCATCTCATATTTAATATTATAAAACAATATGACCGGAAGTCGGCATCTTTCTATAAAGCATAAACTAAAAAAACAGCTACAAGGTGGTTACAAATGCAATTATATTTAATCAATTTGTTCGATTATATTTTATGTGAAGTTGTTTTCACAGTGGCCCAATGAATATTATAAAATGGGCCAATTGAACCAATTTGACTTTAAGCATTTTCTACGTCTTGCGATAAAAACTTAGGCTTACGATAAAAATACTCATAATCAACGGCAGAAAACTAGTTGTCTACCAAATTCTTATTTTTTTAATCTCATATAAATTAAGCTATATACTCATAAACCGATCGAGTGAAAAGCTGCAATGATCCCGACCCCGGGGTCATTGCAGCTTTTACGGAATGACGAGGAAAATAATATTTTTTAATTAGTTGAAAAAATTACTTTTCAAAATTTCAATTATGTTTAACGTAATACACTATCTGGCCTCAAGTAAATCAGTTTTATCACGAACCGTAACTATTTAATGTAATAAAATAACAAAACAAATTAATGTTAATATGATAGTTTGCTTTAATCTCAATAAAAAAATAAAGAGAAAAAGTTTTTTTTTATGATTGAGATAAAACTTTCCCCCAAATAACATGTATATATATTGATTAAAATTATAATAGCACCTTCACATTAGGAAAGAGAGGACAACGAACAAATAAGTACATTGACTAAGTGTTACGGACGGACATGCACTTGAGCTTATAAAACTTGGGAGCTGTACTCACAGAAACTGGAGTTTAGTAAAAAAAAAAAAAAAAAAAAAAAAAAAAAAAAAAAAAAAAAAAAAAAAATAAACAAAAGTTGTAATACGGGGTCAATTGTACCGGTATAATCATCCCCCAAAAACATTAACATAGAAACCATATAAACTACTAAATGCGGTTTAAAGCTAACGAATCCACCTAGATTTAATCAATAATCCCGTATTTTTAGATTCCATAAGTACCCACTCTATTGTGTACCTAGAGGTAAAACTAAGATATTGCACAATATTGGCAAAATATGGCAGAAATGGCTCCAGTGGATAAGTAATAAAACGTATTTTATAAGCACTTTTAAAAATAAATTGTCTAAAGAAACAGATAAATTCTTAAAACAATTATGAATAAAGTACATTCCGGAATCGTTAATAAGTCGTTTTGAAATATTTCGTCGTGTTTAGTAATCAATAGTATCGCGGTGGCAAGACGCAGAATTCCATAGCCGTTGATTATCAAAGACAAAACAAATAAAATTATAATTATTATATGGGTTAAATGTATTATAATCAGGGTGTTGTCACATCCCGGCAGCTTAGAGTAATAATATTAATAATAATAATAATACTCTGAGCCCGGCAGTCCGCAGCTGCATTGTTTTAACAACGAAGTTTTGGTCTGATCACATTTTCAATACAGTATTATTTTTTTAACGAAAATAGTTTTCATACAGAGAATATACAAATAAACCTTTTTTGTGTATAAAAACATATCCACCTTTAAGTTAAGATGTAGTGTGATATGATTTGTATTTTTTTATTAAACACTAAAGCATGAAGCATGAAGGAATTATCAAAATTTAAATAAAATATATTGAAGTGTTTTATCTTATCTTTTAGTTGGTATTACTATAAACTGCACGTGTTAGTTCTACTTCTGCAATTTGTGTGCTAAAAATACTTTATTCAACTTCTCGAAGTTAGCAGCTGTGGCTTTTTGTAGGAAATATGATATCTGATTATAATATTTGTTTCATTTTTTACAAATAAAAACTTGTGTGAATACCGCACCAGAGTCATACAGTCCTATACGCTCCCGTCTGGAGCCAGTGAGACTATGGCATCCTCAAAGGAGACCTCGAAGGAGATGAGGAGGAGGAAGGTGGGAGAGAACCTGGCTATTCAGATATGGTCACCAAACACTAATTGTAAAATAGTGTAAATTAATTTTAATAAAATTTATTTGAACCCGCGACCTTCGGATTGCTAGTCGAGAGCCACCTCAAGTAGTTTGATATGTTTAGTGACTTAGCAGGAGTGCCCGGGTTTATAGGGTGAGGTTTGTTCGGTTCTTGGCGGCGGATGCGCTTGCCTACCAAATGCGTGGTGGGCCGGATCGATTAATCCTCTTTCAACGCATCGCCTTGCAACGCAGTAGGAGAGTTGGATTTTTATGTTTATCACTCGAACACACTGACCCCCAGATTACTACCCACCCATCATACCTATTTCCTTCCCAGAACTCACTGTCCTTCCTTTCTTTCAAAATACCCCAACACAGCATTCACAAAGATGACATAGGCCTTGAGAGTTAAGATTTTCCTAAGGGCCTCCTGTGTGGAGACGATGTAAAAAAATACAAAAAATAAACAACTATCTCGCTAAATTGTATTGGTTATCTAATAAATGGTTCCCGGGGCGGCGGTATACATAATTGTAATAATTCTCGAGGGCTCTGATGTACAGACATTATGGCTCCTGTTGATTGACGAACATATACTAAAACATCGTTGGTTGGAATCGGTGCTTGAAATGACTTTAGCCATGTTTAATAAAAAACAAATTGGAATAATTTTTTCAGCAATTTTAATTTAAAATTTGAAAAATTAAATTCTCACCAATCTAATCGCCGCAATTTTAATAGGCACAAATTATGGATATTACGCTTTGTTTCAACTTAATCATTACAAGAAACTTACGTCGGGAGAGATGGTAAAAGATACATTAAAATAAAATTTGATTCAATCAATGTTCAAAATTTCTCTTTTAAAATGACTCAATGAACCTCACCCCATGAACCCGGGCACCCCTGCTTAGTCACGAAACGTAGTAAATGAAGCATTAAAGTTATATTTTTGTTTAATCAAGTTCAAAAGATTTTTAAGCATGGATTTGACGTTTGCGAAAGTTCCATTTCAATATAAATATGCGTGAGGCAGTCTATCCTCTTTAAGTACAAAGTCATTTTCATAGAATATGGATGTTCTAACAGAATCTAAAAAGTACCACAACGCGCGCGAAATACAAGTTACAATGCATGCAAGCCGTCAAGTTGGTCAGAAATATATAGATCAACAAAATAAATCGTGTAAAATGTATATGCGACCGAAAAATGGGCGTGGCTTACAGCTAAATCTCGATGACACAAGTTGATCTGCAGGGATTTACATATGTATGCCAGCTTGGGTAATGGATCAACATATCCGGAGTGGATCAACAAATGCAAACGGATCAACATATACCTGGCGTACCGTCGCTCGAGATCAACATAGTACGAGAGGGGATAAATATATATATATATATATATATATATATATATATATATATATATATCCCGCTACATTTGTTGCGTCCAACCCCTAAAAACTCCATAGCATTGCAGCGTCCACCGACTTACAGCGTCCGATATACGGACGCTACAATGTTTTGACCTCAAAATTGGCCAGAACGATGCTTACCCCATGTAGAATCGTATGGCAAAAATTTTTGTGGAAGCAAAAAATGTCTCAGAATGTCTGGAAACGAATATTGAACGTTTGACATTTTGCCGACAGGTTCGCTACACGATGTATATATCGAGCAGTGTATGTTTTTATTCATTTCTACGATCTTGCCGCGTCCACGAAGTAATATAATTTTCGATACATAACGACGATCATGCTGCGTCTACATATTACATCGTTAGTATTGCGTCCTCAAGACCGATTACGAGTAGATATTATTTTATATACATAACGACGGTCGTGCTGCGTCCACGCATTACGTCGATAGTACTGCGTCCCCGTAGCCGCTCATGAGAATATACTATTTTTAACTCATAATGACAATCATGATGCTTCCATGCATTACGTCGATAGTATTGCGTCCCAGTGAACGATCACGAGTAGATATTATTTTGAATATACAACGACGGTCATGCTGCATCCACGCATTACTTTGATAGTATTGCGTCCCCCTGGCCGATCACGTTGAAATATTATTATGAATACATAACGACGGTCTTGCTGCGTCTACGCATTACGTCGATAGTACTGCGTCCTCGTGGCCATTCGGAGTACAATGTTAAATATTATTTGAGCGTTTGGTTGAGCAAATCATCAGATTTGGCAACATTTGGTTAATTTACAACCGCTTGATACTCAGAACTAAGAATCGTCTTGCGTGGTTTTTAATGCATAACGACGATTTTGCTGCGTCCACGCATTACTTTGATAGTACTGCGTCCCCATGGCCATTCACGAGTACATTTTTATAAATTATTTGAGCGTTTGGTTGAGTAAATCATCAGATTTGGCAACGTTGGGTTAATTTACAACGATGCCGCTTGACACTAAGAACTAAGAAGCATCCTGCGTAGTTTTTAATGCATAACGACGATCGTGATGCGTTTACGCATTACGTTGGTAGTATTGCGTCCGTTGTTGTTTTTTTTAAAAGAAAAAGCGTTTTTTTTTTGGGAGCGAAACCCGGTCGGCACAAAGTATAAAAAATAAAATTGGTGTTTACAAAGTTATTGTTTTATTTTTAATTAAATATTGTTGTCAATTAAACAAACAATTTATAAGTTCCCGAATATTATCTGAATATAAAATAAATCTTATAGAATAAAATAAAAACCTCAAGATATGAATTGAAATTTAGCAAGAATATCGTAACACAAATTGTGAGGATTATTATTAATATATTTATAGAATTATAACTATATATTTTATCACACCTTCATAAATGCAATGAAAACTTTAACTTAAATAAAATCAACAAAAAATCAAAATATAGAAGAATACGTATGTGAAACATACAGCGAATGCACTAAAATCTAGAACAATATAATAAATCTACTAACAATCTTGCACTTAAACATAAGGAGTATAATTTGAAACATGGACGAACTTCTGGTAGACCTATGTATTTAACATTATGTCCACAACCAGATTTTTTAATACTATCCGAGGCACACTCGCATGCAATACATAAAAATATACCAAGTATTCCAAACTACAAACAATATGTCACAAATTATCACAAAAATAAAAGTAGTGGAATTGTAGTCTATGCTAAAGAAAAATTTACTGATATCAATGTTAACGAAACACCAATATGTAACGCAAACTGTTTGTCAATTAATGAATCTAAATAATTAGCCAATTAATATAATCGCATGTATCGAATACATAGCTCTATTATACCCTTATAGTCCAGTAGGTACCCAAACGATTCCTTCAGAAACTTGATCAGGGTGCTTAGGCTGTGAACAACTTGGAATAATTATCGATAATAACATCAAATGGAAAAGTCAAATATACTCCACAGTAGACAGAATGAGAAAACTCATCTTTATGTTTTTTAGACTTAGAAATACTGTATCATTAAAAATACTTAAAGGTATTTATTTTGCACTTGCACATTCTACACTACTACAATATGAAATCGTGGTTTGCGGGGGGGGGGGGTGCGTATAAATCATACCTACGTCCACTTGTGACAATTCAAAAAATATTAATAAAAATCATATTTAAAAAAGCCATATAACTATCCAACAATAAATGTTTTCCAAGGTTTCCCGGTTCCCCTTCTCACAAAAATTTACGACAAAAATACTCGTACATTAAGAACTTCAATTACATAAAGATTTATTTGATAAAAATAATATTCCATAATTAATTTTAAGCTAAATAATTATTTATATTGGAGGACTAACCGTACCACTAGTTCGAACTACAACAGCAAAACATCATTATTTATTTAACGGTATAAAATTATTCAATAAATTACTCCTGGATATATCTGAGGAAAATTATGACAGTTACAAAAAAAAACAATTTAAAATTCTCTAATACCACCTAATAAATATTCTTATTGTTTTAATTTATTTATTTTATTTCAGGGAAATCAACAGTTTACAATGTGGTTCATTTATACACGTGTAATTTACCTAACTGAGAAACCAATTGCAGATTTCCGCAATATTATATTCTCTTATGTATGTAAAAATTTAAAAACTATACTTACAAGAACTAAAAAATATTAAATTTATCGAAGAAAGCAAACACTTAGTGGCTTGACATTATACAAAATGAAACAAATACTTTGTTTTAAACCACTTTATTTTTATTTATATTTCGTCGACCGGTTTGGATTGAACCCAAATATTGTATAAAATAAATATAAAGTGGTTTAAAACATAGTATTGTTTCATTTTGTAAAAAATATAACGTTATTCAAGAGGGAGATTATTATAACATGAGATTATTTTAACTGGAGATTATTATAACACGAGATTATTAAAACAGAAGATTATTATAACGTAATACTACATAATATATGTCATTACATAAAATAATAACATTTTATGCACTTTGGTACACGTTTAATATATTTTTAATATAGTTTTTATATTTATTTTGGTTACATTGAAGATAGAATCAGAGAGAATGTTACTATACATATGTTGAACATATTCTTCTAAGACAAGCATTTTTATTTTACTAGATTACATGAGCGTGTGTGCCGTGTAGGTACTTTCAAATCAATTCTGCTTAATAAACTCCACATATTATGTTTCTGCTTATCATTCCTTGGTATTATTTATAACTAACCTGTTTTTATTACTTTTATTGTATTTTCTTGTAAGGCTATTAATAGTTTTTGTAATAATATTTGAATATATTGTTGTCCTCTCCTAAGCACAAGCATCTTACTTATCAGAAAATTGATTTAAATATTATTTAATATTATGTTGTAAATATTGTAACACTAAAGATGTTAAGAAATAAAAATAAAAAAAATATTTTTATTTTGAACTTAAGGGTATTAATAAGTTTAACTCATTAATTAAAATATTGCAATTTGAGGTTGAACTAATTAAGTTAAATATAAAAACAGATATTATTATATTGAATACGTAACGACAGAAGTTCTGCGTCGATGGTATTGTATCTTCGTGACCAATCACGAGTAGATATTATTTTGTATACATAACGACGGCCGTGCTGCGTCCACGCATTTCGTCGATAGTATTGCGTCCCCATGGCCGTTGGCGAATTTGTACATTTTTTATGTATTGTTTGAGTCCTTGGTGAAGCAAAACGCCAGATTGGGCAACATTCAGTTCATTTACAACGTTGCCACTTAGCACTCAGAACTAAAAAGCGCCTTGCGCGGGTGGACATTTTTGTAAGATGGTTTACAGTGGACGGTAAATTGATATCCCGACCTAAAAATGTCCGACCGCCCTCTGCAATGGAGCGAACTGGCGCGTTATGAAATGATACATTTTTACTAAGGATATCGTTGTAAAAAAAATTGTCGCACGCCTGCGCCCAGTAGGTACGTTTGTATACAAGGTGCAACAAGATATTCATTCAAACTTCTCACTATCGATAGACAGTTTGTTGTCAGGTCTGGTGTGTTTCTGGATGTCAAAAAAATAAAACATAAATATATATACATATATTTTTTATATACCGCACAAGAGTCTCAACCGCTCCCGTCTGGAACAGCGAGACTGTGGCATCCCCAATCTGAGTACTAAGGTGAAGGTATTGGGGAGGGGAAGAAGATGAGGATGAGAAATGTAGAAAAGTACCTGGCTATTTATATCTGGTCACCAAACACGGCAAAAGCTTGGAAATAACGTTTCCATTCGGAATGGTGGTCACACACCAGGGCGATACTGAGAGTATATTTCACTCTGGAACGTGCTGCAAACACTCTTTATATCATGTTTAATGTATTAATTGTGAAATAACACAAACAAATAAAAATTTATTTGCGCACGCCGGGTTTGACCGTCAGATTACGGGCTTCGGATTGCGAGTCGAGAGTCTTATCTCTCAATCACAGATGCTGTTATTAATTAATTAATTCACTATGAACGTGAAAACTTCACTAGAAAAGTAAGAAATATTTTGTGTTGTTTATTTATTTGTTAATTTATTCATTACACCTAATAGACGTTTACATTCTAGTTTTATAGTTGAGTATCGCAGTTATTATAAATTCTTCAAAATTAAAACAATAGAGAAAACAAAATAGAATGAAAAAAAATAAAATGTTACAACAAAAGCGTATAATAAAATAAGATACATTGGTAAAAATGATAAGAAGTCTCACATAAGTAGATATTCAAAATAAAGAAAAGATTGCAAAAATTATAGATGTCTATTTGTCTCGATATATAAAAGAATTAAAATAAACAATATTTATATTGATTATTTTTAAGGTGAAATATATCTCCCATATCAGAATAAGTCATGTAATCCTAAGGGGTTTAATAATATAAGGGGCATAACAACGGCCTAAATTTACCTTTTGAAACTCTCAAAACAAATCCAAGAGTCTTAAGGGCCTTATATACGGAAGACGTAAAAATTAAATCGACCTTCAAAACGCCATGTAACAAACAAATAATATACACTCGGAGGCAAGAATATATTATTCAGTATGGACGTGAAACCTTTATTAGAATAGTCAGCAATATACGGCAGACGTAACAATTAAATTAGAGTGAACGGACGTGAAACCTATATTAAAAGGAACCTTCAATATACAAAAAATATACACCCGGACGTGAGTATGTACGTGACGCTAGAAATGTATGAGAGTGTAATAAACATCAAAACCTGCATTATTATGAATATTAAAAAAATATGATATTAGCGATTATCGTGAGTAAAACATAGTGCAATATTCACAAAAACAATCTAAAAAAAAAGAACTAGAAGTGCTGGACGCCCAAAGACGGATTTACGCACGGACGCAATAAATGTTGTGGGACCTATATATATATATATATATATATATATATATATATATATTTTACTTAGTTAAAATAAGAAAAACAAATCGAATACACGACCACACACGAAACTTTAAAAACTCCAAGTAAAGCTGAATAATGATAGGCCCCTATTCGAATTTCGTAAACATGCAATTATTTGAACTTAATATTTACAATTAATTACTTTTATTTCTCAACTCCCCAATTTTTTCACTATTGGTAACAGATCATTCAGTCTCATAGAAATCGTTTTGTCTCCGTTACTGTTATGGTAAGATATATGATCTAAATGGTGGTAGAAAGAGAAAAACACAAGCTTTATATTTTAACCTAAATGTTAACTACAGAAAAATTTAAATTTACACCTCTATGATACCAAAAGTTCCGACCGCAATTTGTGAAAAAATTATGAAATTTCCGGAATTTTTTTATTAATTGTTTTTGTATGAAACGATAAATAAGTGAGGTGACATTAACATTCTCAAAGCGTCTATATGTCTAATAAAATCTGCGTATAAAACTTATGGCCAGTAATTAAAAAAGTTATGTTTCAAAAATGATGTGTTTATTTCTAATAATTAAATTTTAAAGCCCAAAATGGTATTCAAATTATTATGGTTTAAAATCACATTTTATTGTATGGTTTTGTAACTCTAATAATTTTATACAGGTTCCTTTTCTAAGGTTCCTATACCCTACAATTTGGTGATTACTATTATCAGCTCTTTCCTGTTTATGTTAGTAACTATTTTAGGAGCACTTGTATTCTGTTGTTTATTTACTCTAGTTGCTGAATTTATTATAAATAAGTTTGTTCTTCCATTGTAAGAAAAAATCTGTAGGAACTTGTACTAAGATCGTCCATAAGGGGTGAAAGCCAAATAATATATTTTTTAGTTTTATTTCACTCGATTAGTATTTTATTTAAAACGAATTCACTGATCCCTAGATTCCTACCCAATCCTCACACCTTTTACCTTCTCAAAACTACTTATCCTTCCTTTCCTTACAAAAAAACCACCACACACCATCCTATTATTTTCCTCATGGCCTTCTGTATGAGGTAATGTAAAAAAAAGTTGGTCAATGTGTCCAGCTCATCTCATTATTTGGAACCTAAAGATTCTTTAATGACATCAAACCTAATAAGATTTTCGGGATTATGCCATGATTCATTTTAGATTTACCATTGAGTATGTGCAGAAACGGGCTGTCCGTTTGATAGATTCCCCTTTACAATCTTTAGAGCACCGGCCATACTGTCCTTGTTCTACCGGTATTTTAATGGAAGATGCTCTGAAGAACCAGCGCAATTGATACCTTCGGCACCGGTGCATAGTCGGGAAACACGCCAAACGCGCGCCCGACATTTGTATACGGTTGACATTTGTATACGGTTGAAATTTGTATACGGTTGACATTTATATACGGTTGACATGTGTATACTGTTGATATTTGTGTACGGTTGACATTTGTATACGGTTGAAATTTGTATACGGTTGACATTTATATACGGTTGACATGTGTATACTGTTGATATTTGTGTACGGTTGACATTTATATACGGTTGACATGTGTATACTGTTGATATTTGTGTACGGTTGACATTTGTATACGGTTGAAATTTGTATAATTTGACATTCGTATACGGTTGACATTTGTATACGTTTGAAATTTGTGTACGGTTGAAATTTGTATACGGTTGACATTTATATATGGTTGACATGTGTATACTGTTGATATTTGTGTACGGTTGACATTTGTATACGGTTGAAATTTGTATAATTTGACATTCGTATACGGTTGACATTTGTATACGTTTGAAATTTGTGTACGGTTGAAATTTGTATACGGTTGACATTTATATATGGTTGACATGTGTATACTGTTGATATTTGTGTACGGTTGACATTTGTATACGGTTGAAATTTATATAATTTGACATTCGTATACGGTTGACATTTGTATACGTTTGAAATTTGTGTACGGTTGAAATTTGTATACGGTTGACATTTATATATGGTTGACATGTGTATACTGTTGATATTTGTGTACGGTTGACATTTGTATACGGTTGAAATTTATATAATTTGACATTCGTATACGGTTGACATTTGTATACGTTTGAAATTTGTGTACGGTTGAAATTTGTATACGGTTGACATTTATATATGGTTGACATGTGTATACTGTTGATATTTGTGTACGGTTGACATTTGTATACGGTTGAAATTTGTATAATTTGACATTCGTATACGGTTGACATTTGTATACGTTTGAAATTTGTGTACGGTTGAAATTTGTATACGGTTGACATTTATATATGGTTGACATGTGTATACTGTTGATATTTGTGTACGGTTGACATTTGTATACGGTTGAAATTTGTATAATTTGACATTCGTATACGGTTGACATTTGTATACGTTTGAAATTTGTGTACGGTTGAAATTTGTATACGGTTGACATTTATATATGGTTGACATGTGTATACTGTTGATATTTGTGTACGGTTGACATTTGTATACGGTTGAAATTTATATAATTTGACATTCGTATACGGTTGACATTTGTATACGTTTGAAATTTGTGTACGGTTGAAATTTGTATACGGTTGACATTTATATATGGTTGACATGTGTATACTGTTGATATTTGTGTACGGTTGACATTTGTATACGGTTGAAATTTATATAATTTGACATTCGTATACGGTTGACATTTGTATACGTTTGAAATTTGTGTACGGTTGAAATTTGTATACGGTTGACATTTATATATGGTTGACATGTGTATACTATTGATATTTGTGTACGGTTGACATTTGTATACGGTTAAAATTTGTATAATTTGACATTCGTATACGGTTGACATTTGTATACGTTTGACATTTGTGTACGGTTGAAATTTGTATACGGTTGACATTTATATATGGTTGACATGTGTATACTGTTGATATTTGTGTACGGTTGACATTTGTATACGGTTGAAATTTGTATAATTTGACATTCGTATACGGTTGACATTTGTATACGTTTGACATTTGTGTACGGTTGAAATTTGTATACGGTTGACATTTATATACGGTTGACATGTGTATACTGTTGATATTTGTGTACGGTTGACATTTGTATACGGTTGAAATTTGTATAATTTGACATTCGTATACGGTTGACATTTGTATACGTTTGACATTTGTGTACGGTTGAAATTTGTATACGGTTGACATTTGTTACAAAGAACTGGGTTTTTTCACGACTTGTTCTTGAATTCAACAGCTCGGCTGTGGATATCAGTTGCAATAATAAATAAACATCACCTGATAGATAAAATCGATAATATTTATATTTTACGTGAAGTAAATACTTGGAAAATTTTGCATTGGCTTCGTGTCAAATAACACGTAAATGAATATTAATTGTGTAATATTTTATTTAAACCTATTATTATTGTGTTTGACAATGTTACATGATTTGTCGTTTAATAATATAAATACAAATTACGCAATAGCGAATTGAACAAAGCATTTACTCACGAGTATGATAATAATAGTATTATGAGGACAAGTAAGCTGTAGAACAATTAAAATCTATGATGGGGACCTAAGTCCTGTCCTCTGTCCCTGACACATCTGGAATGCTAACGAAAATTACCAGAATAAACTACTTTTTAACGTCCATCTGTCCGGAGTCAGTTGGTCTACGGCACTCCCAATTGGGGTATGTTGTGGGGCTGAATGTAGAGGGGAGAGGAAAGAGGTGGGGAAAAGGATGGTTGGGAAGAACTATTCACCAAGTTTTGTTTTCAACATTTAAATACTTTGTGGCTTGCCATAATGTTCACATAATTTGTTTACGGATGCCAAGATTTGAAAGGTCGCTGTATTTGGTGACTTGACAGGAGTGCCCGGGTTCACGGGGTGAGGTTTTTCCAGGTCTTGGCAGCGAATGCCTGCCCACCAATTGCACCGCGGTGGGAGGGATGAGTTCACACGTCCTTCCATTCCTACCCATCCCTCATACCTTTTGACATAGGCCCCGAGGGATATATTTATTATTTTATAGATTATTTGCCTCAAGACATCCTGTGTGGAAATGAAGTTTTAATAACATTATACCCGCGACCTGTAGATTCGTAGTTGAGATTCTTAACTGCTCGATACATACGTTATTCCTAAATCATTGTCAATCAACAGAATAGTTAGCGATTTATAAAGGTATTCGAAAATGGTGAGTTACTACGGATCTCCAGTGAATTTTACAAACAATATTTTATTCGATAATAGATTAAAAAAAGTACAGAACTAACGGGCGTATTTCTAGTCCGAGCTGTTAGTGGTAACAAAATTACAATCATTTTGAGGTAATAATATAATTATGTCCATCAAGGTAGTGCCTGTATCTTTGATTCTACAATACTTTCAGATACGCCACTTTACCGCAATGTGAAGGCAACCGCTGAAGTAACATATAACTAAATTTCTTTTTTATTTTATTATTTAATATAAATCATATTTAATCATTTTTGTTATTTGTTTTGGGGGTGTTATGCCGTGTTGCGCTAACTCCTTTAGCCATGATAATGTTATTATCAAATTTTATTATTAAGTTCTGCAAGTATTTTGGTTTTTATTATTGTTACAGCTGTATCAAACTGTGGTCATACCACGTTTAGACGACTTATTTATATGATTATATGTTATCCCCTCCCAATTAAAATTTTATGATGTCTAAAATGATTTATTACCGGTTAAACCGTTTAATTGTTTAGGTTTTGTGAACATACTTAGAAGTGGAGAATAAATAATTTTCCTTACTTTATTAAATAATGTTATATTAGGGTCATTGGTTAGCTTATTGATTTCCAATTGTTTAAGTGAATTTAATCTAAGGCCCTTTCCTTCTATATGTAAGGGTTTAAGGCTGTTTTTGTCAAGCGGAAGGTAAGTATTCACTAAGAAATTTTCAACAAATTTTAATAAAATTCGATAAATTCCTCTTGCGCTAGTTGAAGAGCCGTAGACATTATTATATTCGTATAAATCAATATATTAACATCTTATTTGTGTAATTTTTCGTCAGTTTTAATCAAGTAATTATACAATAATTGCAGTTTGTAAATTGGACTTCCAATTTAGGTCATCAAAAAGTAGGGTTAAACGGTTATGTAAACATTCAAATAAAATTTTATGGTCTAAATTTTATTCTTAATATCTTGTTGACAAAAATTAAAAAATAAAAGTTTTTGAAACGTTAGTTTAAATGGTTTTAGGCGTATTTGGTGAACAGATCTGAATAGCTAGGTACTTATCCACCTTCCTCTCCCCCATCTCCTTCCCCTCTCCACCACCTTCCAAACCAGGTGTTTGCAAATATACTTTTATTATTAACATATTTCGTTGTCGCTATTTTTCTTTAATCTAATTATTTATCAAGTATTTACCCATAATTTGAGATAAAAATTAATATAATCGAACAAAGTTCAAGTGAGTTATCAGTATGGTTGTGCGTAAAAACGCGATAAAACACGCACCATCGCCAGCTGAATTTGTTTCATTAAAGCATATAAAATATTTCTAAACGATCAAAAGATCAAACCAAAAACACACTATTTTCAATTACTTCAATTCGCTTCGCTTTCAATTATTAATTCAATTAAGTTGGTCTATCTGTACCTATCACTTCTTGTACATATTTTGTTTCGACCCATCGCAGGGTTTGCACAAGTTTTATTAGTTGAATATGAACATTCCAAACGGCTCAAAATAATAAATTTCTATGTTGAAATATAATTCAATTTCTATATATTAGGCCGAGCCACCGGTAAGAGACTTATGAACATCATAAATCTCACAGAATCTCTTTGGAGGCGGGTATGGGTACCGCCACCCCAGGAACCATTTATTGGATGGCAACAATTCTGCCATAAGTAGGGTTGCCAGCTCCCGTTTTATGAATTAGAGGATTTGATACGATTAAATAAAGGACAAATGATGAAAATAAAGGACATCAATATATTTTTTTAATAAAATGCTGTTATGGTATCAGTAGTTACATTTATTAATAAAAAACAATATGCACAATGTTAATCGAAGCCAAGTAAGTAGTGCGACCTTAATTAGTCATTTTGCATTTAAAGTAATAAATAAAGTTAAAACTTGGTATTACTTTTGTCTGCTCTAAGAGCTTCTTCGTTTTCTATAATGAAATTGTTTGCATTTCATGTTGAAGTTTGACTTTATTTGCAGTTCTGCTTTTACAGTATCAATATTTATCTTATTTCGGTTTTTGATCCACGTATCGTACACAAGGAAAAAATCCTTTCGGCTTGGGCATTAGAAACGGGGATGGAAAATACGTATTGTATTATTTTTAGCAGATTCTTGTTTTCATCTGTAGATTTGAGAATCTGAATCCAAATTTCAAGAACATTTTCACACTTCTTATCGTCTATAATTTTCGTCAGGAGAGGCTTTAAAATACAGAACTCTTCATACAATGCATCAAGGTTAATATTAGGTATCTGTAGTTTTGATACCATGATGACAAAGTATTGTCCTCTATTGAAGATTTTAAATTAGAGGACAAGATCAATTTTAGGGTCTGAAATAGAGGACGTCATTTAAAATAAAGGACGTCTGGCAACCCTAGCCATAAGTCACTCTAAGTGGTTGGCTACGTTTGGTGAATTAGCGAGGGTGCCCGGATTCATGGAGTGAGGTTTGCCTATGTCTTGACGGCGGAAACTTGGCGGGCCGGATTTGGAGAGACTGGGTTTACATCTCCAGCAGGAGTCTCTCGATCCGTCACGAATCACGATCACTGACGTATCACTGAAGTCGGTGGAATGGATTCATACGTTCGTCACTCCTGGACACACTCCAGGATCCTCAGATTCCTACTCATTTTTAAAAAGAAAATAAATATTCTCGGGTTACGAATAACCTGACAATATTAGAAAATCTCCTACTACCGCCACAGTAAGCTTAAAATCATACTTGTGTTGTGATGGAGGACTTAGCCAGCCGAGGAATTGAACACACTACGCCTGGGAGGGACCGCGATGTCAATTCAGCCACCGACTGAATTTGTTGAAATACTGAAATTTGAAAAATGTTCACAGAGAATCCCCAAAGATGACCTTCTGTTTGGAGCAAATTTAAAAACAAACAACAAACACCTTGAAGAATCTTGAAAATCTAAGACTTGACACTTTAAACAAACGGCAACAAAAGCATTTTTAGTTTCTCGATGGCCGTATCTTGGGTATTATATTCAGGCATTGATGGACGTAGGCATATTTTTTTCATCAGATTCGATCAGAAATTTATCTTTCGAATGAACACCGTTAGTAAACTTGAAAAATCACGAAATGTCTTTTAAAATTTTATATTGTAAAATTTAAACGAAAGATATACACATTTAAAATACGGAATAAAACATTCATCAATAAAAATAAAATAACTTTCTGATTATAGGTAGTTACACAATCAGTTCCAATGTTGTAAATTTGGGTTCATTGAACATGAATAAATTCAAGCAGGAATATTTTGTAATGGCAACCGGAATTAGTATTTTCGATAAATACTTCTTCCGCCCACAATATTCTTTGTTGTCTATTAATGTTGCTTACATAATATATAAATTAAATACTTTTTAATAGTTTTTTATTGTTCCTAACGAAAAGGCTTCATTACAGGAATTACCTTAAGTGATTTAATGATTTATAATAATTACATATCTTAATCCCTTGGTCTCAAACAACAAGTGGATAGTATTACCCCTTCAGACAGGGCAATTTTAGTTGATCAACTCGTGTTGAATGACACTTGAAAGCTTATCGACAAGTGTGAATAGAGTTGATCAGGTTTTTAGTTGAGCGACTAAAGTCGAAAGCCCGGCTACTTTTGTTGTTCTTTTAATTTTTAAAGGGGATTTTTTTTAATGACCATGCTGCATGCTGCATTAATGGAATAAAAAACGACCATGTTGCATGCTGCATTAATGGAATAAAAAACGAATATTATTGACGTTTTTAAAATAAACAAAATTGTGATATTTAGAACGAACTGTCAGTTAATATTTTATAAACGAATTAATCTAAATAATCATTGCATGATCATTACTATTACCTTTTGAGAAGAAATAAACACAGCGAAGATGTACAGACGAAAGAAGATAATTTTAAATAAAAAGCCGAAACCTAAAATTATACATGACCCGGGAAAGAGAGGATATTATTCAGAGATTGTCTCACAACTGAAAAGTTCAGAGAGATTATTCGATGACAATTTTCTTCCAAGTGTTTCCAAACGGATAAGCCTGTTTTTGATGGTAAGTTTCTCGCTAGAAAACATTGTTGTATTTTATTTATTTGCAAATACTTTATTTTAATCATCATCGTCTACTAACCCTGGAACTTGAAGGATCTCAGTCGCCTCCGGTCACCTACGGTAAACGTCCCCATTTCGCCATTTCGGTAGTTATTTACCGAATCGCCGCACGTTCGGCCACATATTATGGAAATTACACTTCGTTGCAACAATTACTGCAAGAAACAAACATGCACATAATAGATTATTAGGTTCGTAGTTTGGGTTAATTAAGTAATTTATGCGTATTTTAGATTGAAACGAAATATTCACAAACTTCGATCCATACTTAAAAATTCAATATGGCGGCAAAAGAATTGTTTTATAAGGGAAATTTTGAACTTTGAATAAAAATGAAATTTTGATGCATCTATGACAGTCTCTATGGTCGATGGGTAAGGCTCTCTTCTAACAATCTTCGGTGGCGGGTTCAAATCCAGTCATCATTCATCAATCATCACGCCTGGTTAGTTACAGTAACAAATATAAAAAATAATCGAAAAACCAAGAAGCTAGCCTGGCAAAGGCCGAAACTTCTAGAATGACATCCGACTTAAGTAGTGGCGTACCACTAAATGTGTGGAAGATATATGTTATGTTAAAATATGTGTTCGGAAGACGAAAACATGTCTGCGGCCGCACACCTTAGAGGAAACATTGTTGATGACTGTATTATTTAATAAATTTAATGTTTTTTTGTTGTTTTTTCAGGCTCGGAGCGGTAAGTTTGCATCCCGATTGGATAAGATGCCAACTCCCCTAAAGCATAATTTTTTGCTGCCTTCTGGAAGATGGACTGTACTCGATGACCAAAAAAGAACTGTACGTATCATTATTACTACTATTGTACATAATTTTCTTTTCAAGTGGAAGATATTTTATCTATCTCTGGAATAGAATTGTTTGGTGACCAGTTGCTTACTGTTATGTCTGTCTTTACTGTGCAGACTTCGGTGTTGGGAACTCTTTGAAATTAGTAAAAGGTTCTTAAAATAATTGTGTTTATTTACGTTACAATAAAAGGTCTGGATTAAACTACACTGTTCATTACCGAGGGTAGGTAATTCTCTGGCTCCCGAGGAGCTTGCTCTCTGACAATATAATCTCACAAGTACCTGTTACACCCTAGCGACAACTGACGAACTCTGGAGTAAGCTTTATGACTAGCCCCATCTATCGATTAAATACTCAACCTTATTACCATACATCACACTTACCAATAGCCAGGTGCTCCTTACCTTCCCGTCCCCAATTCCTTCAGCTCATAACATTTCCTAAATGAGGATTCTGTGCTTCCACTTATTCTAGTCAATCAAACCTCTTGCGTTGTGTGTGATATCATTTAACAAAAATATGCATTTGTTCATGGAGGGTGGATGTTTTTTAGTTATGAGTAGTGCATCAATTTATCCCACTTTACCTCCCTTGCTCTTTACCACACAATATATTCTTCTCCTTTTACAAGACATTTTACAACCCTTGAGTTCATACATATGTACACTAGTACATCAGATCTGTTACATCACTAGATGTAATAGATCTTTGCATACTTTTCATTTCTGCCTTCCGCTTCTGCAAAATTATAACAGAATTATTTTTTTTTAGTTTATCTTTTCTGGACGATTTCCTTACTGACAGTGACGGGGCGTGCGTGCCGTCGGACTGTGGGCAGGAAGCGGGTCGCGGGTCAAGTGTTATTTGTTTTATTTATCGGATTAGTAATCCTGAGGTCCCCAAGTGTATGTCATTTCGCACATTAAAGTGGCAAAAATACTTTTTGTCAAATAAATATAACTTACCGTTTCTTAGAAAACTTGGAATTAAAATATGTGTAACATAATTAATCCAATGAGAGTGTTCAAAGACTTTCTATTCTATCCGTCCTTGTTGAATATCTAATACGAATTACACACCCGCCTCCACATATTCGCTTCCATTTCTGCTTCCGTTACATTTCTAATATGTACCTACATATCTACTTATAACTTTTTTCTTTTAAGTTTATTCTTCGTCAGCTTAAAATCCGAGTTCCAGTTGATAAAATTATTGGATTATTTTTAAGCCATGATACAATTTCTTGATCTGAAATGATGATAATCTTGATGAAAAATCTATTAGATAAAAGGTTTAATTTTTTTGTTTCAGCAATATCCCTTTGAGGTTTTTGTGCCTAAAATCCAGTACTTGAGCGTAGTACCACCAAAACAGATAACACGTCTGGTTTTGATTGAGAAGTTGCGCAGACAGTTTCTCACTTGTGACATTAAGGTAATCTAGACTTACTTTTATTTATGTGTATTTTCCCAAATGGGCTTTTATATATTAGGGCTTTTATAAATATCTCTGTCAGCCTTCCCATCTCTCATAAGGCTGACATCTCTCGGAAGGCTGACAGAGATATTGATAGAGGGGTAAATGCAGGTAACTCCATTAATGGAGGACTGAACGCAGTTGGCGCTATCAAAAAATTGTCCAAAGAAAAGAAGCTAGCAGTCCACAATGGAGTGCTGGTACCTACCCTGATGTATGGAAGTAAGGCATGGAACTGCCAGAGAAAGGATGAAAGTAAACTGAATGCTGTAAAAATGAGATCTCTGAGGCGTATGTGTTGTAAAACCACGTATGTAATGATAAGATCCGCAAAGAGTGCAAGGGTGATCTAAGCGTATTGAGCAAGATTAAGAAAGGGACGCTTAGATGGTTTGGGTATGTGTATATTGTATATATATGTTGTATATAATGGTAGCAGAAGTCGGGGACGACCGAGGAAGACATGGCACGATCAAGTGAATCAGATACTTGAGTCGGGCCATGTCAAGAGTCAGAATAATAGAAGAGTATGTATGAGACGATGTATGAATGTGAATGAGGCAAGAAATGTGCGCCAAGACTGAGTTGTTTGGCGATCTGTCCTCTCTGCCTGCCCCTGCGGAGAAACGGCGTGATGGTTATTTAATTATGGCGTGAGAATATTTATTCAAAAGGAAACTATACCAAACCTGTAGAATAGGTAATAAATCCAATAACTTATTGTACTGGAGATGCGAAAATGATTTTAATTTTTTTGGAATGATTTGACATAAAACTTCACTAAATGGCCCAAAAATGACCTTATTTCAGCTTATGTAGTTGTATTACAAAGTAAACTTTAATTTCAGTACCTTTATGGTTAGGGTGTGGTGAGTACTATGTAAAAAAATAAATTACAATATATGTTTTGTTTTCAAAGATATGGGAGATTAAAGCAAAATCCATTTTCTTGAATGGATACCCTATTTTCGCCCGCTTGAAGAGTGTTGATATATAAACTGCTTATTGTGGTTTAAAGCCGATGAATCCATCTATATTTCACCATTCATCCCATATTCTTAGGATATATTATTAAAAAAAAAAATCCCAAAATTTATAAACAATTTCAAAATACATTAAAAACATTAATCGCAAAAAAATGGGGGGAAAAAATTCTGTTGAGATAAAACACAAAAATTACTTTAACGCCTGAAATGGTAGCTAAAATTTAGATTTAAAAAAATAGCATGCAAAACCAGTTATACCAGCAATTGGAAAACGAAAGTCGCCATTTTTTATTCGCTCAAGATAGTGAGAAAAAAAATTTGAAATCTCTGTATTTTCAAATGTTCACACAGTAGTCCAGTCAGCCTGTGTTTTTATATGTAACTAAATAGTATAAAGCTAATTTTTTCCCCATCGACTACTATCATCTAGACAAGTGTTTAGCAAAAAGTCCCCGCCCCTACCCCTCTTGCCTCCCCCCCTGTGCCCCCCCAAACATGAAAAGTGTAAGGGTTTCGTAAATCGCGTCTATCTCAATTACTAAACAACATATCGGATTTCAATTTTTTTTATTCTCTTTGCTGTAACGTTTTCTACAAAAAAAATTCAGTTAACTTTCGTCGTAACTTTTACCGTTTGTTTGTAATTCGTATGATAAGGTAAAAATTTGTATATTTTTTGGCACATAATTTTACATTTTGTCACAGAACTTTTCAGGCCGACATTTTATGAAAAAATATTTCCTACAAAAGTTGTAGTTCCTATTATTACCTTTAAAATGATATAAAATAGTACTTACTTTGTTGGAGATCCAGCGAGATTATCATGGCGGGTTCGGTCGAGGTGGGGCCGGCCGGCGCGGCGTTGCAATGCAGATATTGTTGTATAGTGATAGTGTTTTTTATCTTCAAGGTACACTATTGCATTTTCCATAAATAAAACTAATCGAGTCTCGGTGAAACCTAAATTCCCCACTTTTTAAATTTGTTTCAAATAATAATAAGTCCTTGTATACAGCGAAAATAGGTATTTTAAATAGTTTTTGGTTTGAAAATGCATGTAATATTTTTTAAAGATGTTATTTTAGAACAAAATAATTGCGGTATCTTAATTTGATCATATCCTAAACTTCCATGAGAGGTTCTTCATTTTCCTCGACTTCAACCAAAGTTACATTGCTGCATGATCCACCACAGTTCCCGCACATTTCTGTGCAATCAAGTGATGCTTTAAAGCAGCTACAATTATTTTTGCAAGCCTTTTTGCAGTTGCAGGAAACTAAGTTTATAACTTCTTCAGGTGCCGGTGGTTTTTTTGAGTGCACTGGGTACAGCATGTTGTCTGTTAAAATCTATCCCCAGTTCGTAGCGCTGATTTCCTTATCTCCAATCCATTTTTGAATCTGATAGTATGTTCGATAGGCGTGTTGTTCAGCAGCATCAGATGTTGGAGGGAGGGACGCCATTTTAAATTTGGATTTTAATGACATTTTTGCAACAGCTTTAAGGTACATTGAATATCTACTGTCATTCAGACTTGCAGACCTTGTGCATCCATATAGTTTCAAGACAAAAGCCTCTCCTACCTCTTTGAGAATATTTAGGTCTGCCTGTTTTTCATAAAACTGTAAAACTTTTGTGTGGAGATCATTTGATGAACTTAGCAATTTGTACGCGTTAATTTTGCCTTTGCCGAATAAATAAGATGTGGTATCACATCCTGTGATAGCATGCAAAAATAATACCACATCCTTCATATCACCAATCTCTTCACGAATCTTGCTGATGTCATACGTTGATGGTGTGCCAGAGGGTTTGTGAAAGAATAGTTGCACATTTTGACACTGTGGTAGCCCTAACAATAGAACGAAAAGATCAGTATCCTGTCCGACAACAACTACAGGCCTCCCACTTTGAATCTGGGAGACATCTATTGCTCTTCCGACCACTTTAGTATCTGCATCTTCCTCCGCCACAATGGTTGGAATGTTTGCTTCATTAAGCTTCTGAGAGAGCTGTTCAATAAGCTGGCTTTTGTTTTTTGGATTTGCCAAAAATTCATTTTGCTTCACAGAGCATTCCATATTAACGTTGAATTTCATTTCTAGAGATGTTTTTTTACTTCTCCGCATATGTTCGACCCCTTTTGTGGTGGGATAGTCAGGATACCCATCGAACACAACATGACAATCTTTCCCATACCGTTTCATTACAGTATCAACATACTTCTCTATGATGCTGCTATATGTTACTTTGTCAGGCCAAATAACACTGTGCAAAAGATACCCTCCATCTACTACATATATTTTTGGGGGCAAATTTTTAAAAACTTCGTTGCTAACTGTCCACTTTTCAAATATTTTCATAAGACTTGATTTAGTTCCCTTTCTTATCATTTTATTGTTTTCAAATAAAGACAAAGGGTATGGGCTAAGTTCATAGTTGAAGTATTGTTTGAGATTATTTGTTCCTTGAGACATACATATAACCCTATTAAACAGCTGATCAGGATTAATTGGCACTTCTTCAGATCTCACATTTATACCACTTACTACGGAGCCTATAGTTTTAACTTTATTTTTTCTTTTCAATTTAACATCTGCAAAATTATTTCCTTCGATGTCTTTCAAGCATTTCATTCCTACATCATACGCTTCATCGCAGTTTACACCCGAACTTGTCACTACTAGACCAGAGGATAAAGAAATTAAATCGTTGCTCTGTCGCAAAGGATTATGGATACGCAGCCACCCGAGAAATTTATTAATATCTTGCAAGTCCCTTTCTCTTCTACTGCATCTAAGTTCAGTGTGCTGTTCGTTAAACTGAGTCAAGCAGCCAGAGAACTTCTCGAAAGCCTCACAAATTTGTAGGGATGCAGGAGCGCAAGCAATGAACTTGGTTAGCGTCCTCTCGCTTAATCCTCGTCCATGAGTAAGGCCACCTATGGATTTTGATGATCGCATTAATGTCTGCTCTATGGTCATGTCCGTCCAGATACCGGTAAAAAATCCATCTGTACGCCGAACTGTAAAAAAACCTTTATTGACGAACCTTTCGAAGTCTTCATTTGACATCTTCGATTGTAGACTCAACATTTGTTGTAAGTATATATGTGCGGATTTGGCGTAGAGCAAATGTCCAGCAGCATGGAAATACGGTATCATTTGCCTGACTGTATTAATGTGCAAATTCCAATCGCCGATTCTCTCTGCCAGAATAAAATCTAGAGCCAAATTCACCAATTTAAACTCTTGTAGCCACAGTTTTGAAGTTCTACTAGTTTTAACCAAATCTTCATACACTTCTTCTAGTCTTGTCATTATTTCATTTGTTTTACACTCTCTCATGGCGTCTTCAACAGTTGTTTGTTTGTTAATTGTTTGGATATGAATATCATTAAAGTCGTTTGTAATCATTTCTTTAAGAGATGAACATTCCTCGAATAGCAGTAACATCAAAGCTGCCTGGGTCATCATGTGAGCTCTATAAGACCTTGCGTAAGCATGTCCTGACATAAGGTGAGGAGGAATCGTTGATTTTCCATAAACAGAGGTCCACATTTCTTCGATTCCACTACCTTCCATAAACTTTCCTAAGCAACCAAGGAAACTCATTAGAAGATGGAATCCGCCTAGTCTGACGATTACTCCAGATATTTCACTTTCTGTAGAAGAACTTGGAACAATGTCTACTGCTTTCAGGAAAAGTGGTTGGTCAAAAGTGACAATACACGGCTGGCCAGCTAACTTGCTCCGTAACTGACCTATTTATGGCCTTGACATCAGTCACTCTGCATGCAACAACCCGAAACCCCCTCCTCAAGGCCAGTACACTCTGATGTCACATCCCGACTTTCACGGTTGATATTTGGCGTTTTCTAGTCATAAAGTACACATTAAAATATATCATTTTAAAGGTAATAACAGGGGCTACAACTTTTGTAGGAAATATTTTTTCATAAAATGTCGGCCTGAAAAGTTCTGTGACAAAATATAAAATTATGTGCCAAAAAATATACAAATTTTTACCTTATCATACAAATTACAAACAAACGGTAAAAGTTACGACGAAAGTTAACAGAACTTTTTTTGTAGAAAATGTTACAGCAAAGAGAATAAAAAAAAATTCAATCCGATATGTTGTTTAATAATTGAGATAGACGCGATTTACGAAACCCTTACACTTTTCATGTTTGGGGGGGCACAGGGGGGGAAGCAAGGGGGGTAGGGGCGGGGACTTTTTTCTAAACACTTGTCTAAATGGTAGTAGTCGATGGGGAAAAAATTAGCTTTATACTATTTAGTTGGTCTAAATGGTGTTCTACGACACAGGCTGACTGGACTACAGTATGTAAGGGTTAATGAAGCTGGTGACTAAACATATTAGCTGTCAAAATAAATTCGTAAAAATCGTCTAATCACAGCTTCCAAAATTTGGGTAGCTATTGCGCAAGGTGTAGATAGTGCTTCCCAAACTTGGGTATCGTTCGAGTGTTATATCTACATTACATGAAGTTAAATACATAAATCAAACACTTTTATGTAGGTATGTGTTATCGACTGACTGCAAGAAATCTAGGTAAAATGGATTAGGTACTTAGATTGAATATCATTCTGGGAAATATGTAATATCATGGTGGTTAATTAAAAAAAATAGAAGGTAAATCTTGCAAAATTATATTTCATACTAGCTGTACCCCGCCACGCGTTGCTGTGGCTCAATCTGTCTGTGCAGATAGAGAAACAATAGAGCTTGTTGCTTTTACGTCCAACAGATAGCACTGTTTTAAAAATAAATAACGTTTGTCCAACAGATGGCGCTGTTTAAAAATAAATCATGTTTTACGTAGATGACATCTATATAATATAGGTATATAAAAACACATGCATATTCAAATGTGTGTGTCATAATTTTAAAGCAATCGGTGAAGAAAATTGGTAGATTTTAGGTTTTGAACAAATAAACATTTAAATTTTTATTTATATAAATTGTTGTCCGTTTTATTTTACCAGCAATTTCTTCAAGATATTGGAATCTCCCCCATACAAATGTACCCAGTTTCGACGTACAATTTTTCCAATGAAGAAAGAATCGAGCTTATGTATGAATATCCACGCATAGACCTATTTTACTTTGACAATACTGAATTTGACCCCAGGTAAATAACTTAAAATATTTAGATACACTTTCTATCCTCTGTGTCATGATTTAAAAACCTATGTGACTGGAATGAGTGCATTTCCACTGAGTTGTTCCTGGCTGCAGCTCTTAGGGTGACTGCTTCGATGATAGTGATTTAATAAATATCATCGTCCCTGGCACATAGTGATGGGTATATTCCCAGGAATTTATTTTTGGGGAATATTTCGGTAATTTTCATCTAAATGGTGAAATCCTAAGACTAATCAATGAGGTTGGGTCCTGTGACGAAATTTCATGCTATTTACAATAATGTATCCTATTAATTGGAACATGCTGAGGACAGAACTTTTAGAATTATTGGATAATACTGAATATGCAGTTCCGAAGGTATAGGGTTTTCCAATAAGAGGTGTTATTTTGACATTCAAAGAAAAATGCCATTTTTTAATATAAAGATCGAATGTTTATTTCATTATAAAGAGGAAGGTATGCCGTTAATAGTGAAAAATAACATCAGTCAAATGACCACCACGACCACGCCTACAGGACCATATTCTTTTCATGAAATTTTCCATAACCAAATCGCAAAGTGGCTGCCTTATGTCCTCGATAGCCTCACTAATTCCATCTTTGAGGTCTTGAATCGACGCTGGGCTGTTGGCGTAGACCTTCTATTTCACGTGGCCCCAAAGGAAGAAGTCGCAAGGTGTTAAATTACAAGATCTCGGTGGCCAATTGTGATCACCTCTTCGAGAGATAACACGGTCCGGAAACTTTTCCGGTAAAAGCTCAATGGTTTCGTTGCTTGTGTGGCACGTAGCGCCGTCTTGTTGAAAGTAAACGTCCAGATCAATACCATCCAAAATGTAAAATGATTTTTTATGGCCGGAATTAAATACACATAACACCTCTTATTGGAAAACTCTATAGAAACCGTCAAAATGTTGATATTTGCGGCAGGCCAGTAAGCGTATTTTAATTATGAATCGTGTCTCTTGTGATGTGACGAGACGTGATTGTATACATTTTACGCAAGTTCACTTTGAAAGCTCATAAATTTGTCACTTTTGGAGATTTATTATAATATTGAATATTCCTATTTCTATATGTGGTCTATGGTCACAGACATAAAACTCAATTTTCTAAAATGACATTTACTACATGGTACAAAACTTAACCAGAATATTCCATGAGAGGAACATTAATGACGTTTATTGATATTCAATACAAACTTAACCAAGCTAACGACTAAACATATCAGTTGACTGTGGGAAGATCAAAATATATTCAATTTAATTCATTAAAATCACCTACCTACAGCTAGCTACCCAAATGTGGGTAGCTATCGCTCGAGTGGTTATTAAGTTGTGTGGATTTAGAACTCCAGAAGAGTGGTTGGCCCTGGGAGACGTGGATGACTTCAGGTGGCCCTTGCCCGCAATGGCCTTTCTGCCGCAAACCAAGATGGTGGGCAACGAACAGGTGGAAATATACGACTGGGCTGTGGTGTCTGTTACGGCCTACAGTGAAAAGGTAAACAAATATTTTACATTCCTGCTTTTCTAAACAGTCAAAAGGTTCAATAGTGCGGGAACTGTAGTACATATTTATGCTGCTTACCAAAAGCAGTGCCACAAGTAACATAATAACGGAATACTCGAAAACTCGAATACATCTTTGCTCACTAATTCAAAGATGGCCGCCTCCATGAGAAATTAAGAAAAAATAATACATATTGATAAAAAAACACATTATATTAACATTAACATATAATTTTTTTTTCTCCTAAATTCACTTCTTTCATCCTTTGAAGGGACTATGTTGCGTCGAAACATTGACTTTCATAAAAGTATCTCAAATCTTGGCCAAAATTCAAAATTGATATATTTTTATTTACATTGGTCCGGGGGTAAAGTGTGCTAACTTCGGGAGGTGATTCTACATGATGGTGGAAATAAAAAAGACAAAAACTTTTTTCGAAATTCCGATGTTTATTTTCCCACACAAAAATATTTTTCCATAGAAGAATATTTATTTTTCATACAAACAATTCAGAATTATTACATATACAATTAGAAGAAAAAATTACCTGAAAACTACCTTAAAATGTTGAAATTTCGAAAAAGGTAATTAATCTTTTTTATTTGTACTATTATGTAGAAAGAACCACCTTCCGAAGTTTGTGCACTTTTCCCCCGGATACCCTTTTTTATAACTTCGTTTTATATATTTTATCATCTAAAAAGAAAGTGAATACCTTAATTTTAATATATTAAATTCTTATTTCATAGAAATGTGAAATAATTATCCATGAAAATGCTTTGCTTTTGTGGGATTTTTGTTACTTGCGGTGATTTTTCACAAAAATGGCGCTATACAAATTATCCAATTATTATTATTATCTTGTATTTTTTTTAACTCTTCCAATGACAGGATCAAAACTTTCAATAATAAAAAAATATCATAATTCTCAAATAAATATGGGATGATAAAAATGACTCCCAGGTAGAGTAGATTTTGTGAGTGTCTTTCTCTGTCTTAATTTTATTTATTTATGTATCTTATTCTATTTCATATTCGTTGAGAATGTTATTAATGTTGTTCCAATAATTAATATATTTATAGATATCTTTATTCGAAAACGATTTATTTATTTGTTTAGACGAGAAATTGGAAGGTATCAGCCCTTTATGGCTCTATGGAAGACTATGAGATACCCCGGATACGATTGCTATTCAAAGCAGAAGATCCGAGGAACTTTGCTAACAGAGTACGGGCGGCAGTCAAACTAAGACGGGAAGTGGAGAACGATATAAAGTGAGTGATTTACCTATTTTGTATCTCCTTATATTTATTCTTGAGGGCTGCAGGTCATGTGGTTAAATAGATTTTAAATTTTAAATAAATACATTATTACAAGATGGTTAGTAGCTGAGTTGACAAATGCATTGGGTTGCCATCCAGGTGTCAGGTTCAAAGTAAGGCCTTAAAGAATATTTTTTGAAAACATATACAAACGAAAATACGCAATTCTTGTTGTGTTGTACTTTGTTTTGTTTCTTTCTCTCATTTTCTATCCTCTGTATTTGTAATTGAACATAATCTATTTTTACCAATGTATTAGTGGGTAAGTACCTTCTTCTAAATTCCTACCTGTTCTACTTAACTTCCCTTTTCTATTTGTGTACTGTTTTGTTTGTGAAACTTATAATTATGATATTTTTCTTTTTTTGTACTGTTTCGTATGTGAATATGTTTCGTATGTTGATATCAGAATACCAATGTAAAATTGTACCCATTAACTCCCACCTATGTATTTTAAGTTCCTCTCGTCCTACAATGAGTTTTGTAACTCATCCGGATTGCTCTAGCAAGAAATAAAAATGATAATAAAAAATTAAAAAATGTTGATGTTCAATTCCTCTGCTAGGCTACGTCTATAATGATGGTTTTAAAAAAATACATTATCAGGTTATTCTTAACTTTGGAATGTTTGTCTATCTTATAAAAAAGCAGTTTGAAATTGAATTATGCACACATATATACATACGGTGACCGGATAAATCATCAAAATGATAATTCATCACATCTTTAAAAAGTTATATAAAGTCATGGAAAGTGATTTTGCCCAGTGTCACCGGTTTTGTTCACCAATACTACTGCACACCTTCGCTTACGCTAAGGTATCCGCACTAATACATAGAACAGATTTCTGTGCGTACACGTTCCAATAGTATTCAAAGTACCCTAATTAGGTAATACTCCGCCTACGGTCCGGCGGCCAACATAGCATATCTCGTTCTTCTTATATCTTTGCATGGAACCATACATACATGGGCTCTGTTATGAAAAATATTTATCATATCAGAAGGTATAGTATGGTAACTTGAGCTTGTTGAGATATCATGCAAGATTGCAGTGAAATGATACCACAGTTCCATCTACTGGGACTTTGCACGGTGTTTCATAAAAATGGAGTTTTGTATATTTTCAGATACTATTTCTATATTGATTTCACCCTGTTGAATGGCCTCTATACTGTCCCAACATATATTTACACAAGAATACTTAAGCAAGTGTCCCATCTTGGTTTACCAAGAGAAGTCGATCCAGAATCATTGGCTTTACTCAGGAAAGAGGTAACATTATCACAGGACTACTTGTACTTTCATAATATGGATTCAAAATAAAACAGTGTTATTATGTCTTCACATAGATAATATAAAGATGTAGTTAAAAACATAGGCAGAACGCCAATGTACATAGATGCGATTTGCGGTAGTATTTTTTTTTAACATTAACTCTACACAGGAGGCCCTGAAGAAAATAATTTCCCTCAGGGCCTATGTCATCTTTGGGGATGCTGTGTGGAGGGTCTTTTTGTGGAGAGTAAGGAGTGAAAATGGGTCTTAAAGAGTCCCATGTTGTAGGAGGGAGGAAACACAGAGGCCGGCAGTTCATTCCACAACCGAGCTGTTGAACTATCGAATCGTAGAAGCGACCCGTTCTCATGTGACAAATGTCAACCGTGTACAAATGTTGGGCGCGCGTTTGGCGTGTATCCCGACTACGCACCGGTGCCGAAGGGATCAATGACGCTTGTTCCTCAGAGCATCTTCCATTGTAATACCAATAGAACAAGGACAGCATACCTACCCGACGCCTGTGCTCTAAAGATTGCAGTCCGTTTATTAAGATTGGGGAATCTATCAAACGGACCGCCCGTTTCTGCACAGAGTCAAGAGTATGGATGTCAATGTTGGTGAAATTTTTGTGTGTACAGTTTCACACTAATAAATTGTTCATGGCCCACATCCCTTGTTTCTATTATCTATGTGTCTGCAGTTAACTTAATACTATTGTGTATTTGTTTTAGATCAAACTGAGTTACAAGAAAGCGGATGCAGACTTGAACTTTCAACACAACATCAACAAAAATCCTGCAAAGTTCAGATTTGTACAAATTCCTCGGCCCAACTGGCACAATCCTACACCTGAGAATGGTGCTCAAATTTAATTTTCCTAATTTTTTCCATTCTTTTACATGATTCAATCAATAAAAAGTAGACGATTTGATAAACTATTTCAGTAAAAAGTTGACTTTTGACCTCTTCAACTTGTTTTCCCTGTAATTGTGAGAACTTCCCATTTAGCTTGTTTTCCCTGCAATGATGAGAACTTCCCATTTAGTTTGTTTGCCCTGCAATTTTGAGAACTTCCCATTTAGCTTGTTTTCCCTGCAATGATGAGAACTTCCCATTTAGTTTGTTTTCCCTGCAATTATGAGAACTTCTCATTTAGCTTGATTTCTCTGTAATTATGAGAACATCCCATTTAGCTTGTTTTCCCTGCAATGATGAGAACTTCCCATTTAGTTTGTTTTCCCTGCAATTATGAGAACTTCTCATTTAGCTTGATTTCTCTGAAATTATGAGAAAATCCCATTTAGCTTGTTTTCCCTGCAATGATGAGAACTTCCCATTTAGTTTGTTTTCCCTGCAATTATGAGAACTTCCCCATCAACTTCCCTTTTAGCTTCTATTTTCGATAATAATTATGAGAACTTCCTTTCAGCATGTTTTCCCTGTAATTACGAGAAGTTCCCGGAAGCCAAGAAGTTGTTTGAACTGTTCTATCTGTACTCCGTGTCCAACGCCTTGTCAGCAATGCTGTTGGTCCAAGCGGAGTGCCTCACAGTGGAAGGAATGTCCTTCTTCACAGCCAACTATGGCAGGAACGTGGGGTTAGATGAGTTTGATAGGGCGCAGCAAAATGTCATTGATATTGTAAGTTTTAGCCAATTGAGTGGCAAAGAGCCAAATGAGCGTATGTATACAACAAAACGATACTAGCCTATACAACAAAACAAAGCTATGCATAAATCAAAATTTGAGTCATACAGTGTTCTTAACTCAATAATCTTTTACGCCACACATGCCTATCAATAAAGGCAAATCTGATAAAGATGATAGTGTTGAAGAAGAGGATTAAGCGCCGAAATCCGTTGATTTTGAATCTGACGGTTAGTGTTCATTGATTAAATAGTTTTTTGTTTTGTTTTAAATTCATTATTATGATTTTATTTCAATGTTGTTTAGGCATATTCAACTTTATTAGGAATCTAACATTTGATTTATAGTAAACAATATAAATGGTAAAATAAATAATGTAAGATTTATATATTTACCAATAAACTTTGACTCCCATAACTCATTTCAATATGTCGTGGTATAGGCTCTTTTGGCTCTTTGTAACTCAATTAAGTCTAGCATTCCAGAATAACAGTCTTTGAAGTGATTAATTTGTTGTTTTATTGCTTTGCCTATGTTTTCTACGTTTACAATGTTTGCAGTATATAAGTAATAGTTTTTTTAACAATTTAAATAGGTAATTTTTTCCAATGTTGCAAAAAATATGAAAATTATAATTATAATCAAAACAAACTTCTTCTTCTGGTCCCCTCTTCTATCAGATTTTGGCTTATATTATTATTATTATAAATATCTAACACTCTCGGGACGTCGCCATAACTCGTTGTATTGTCGAGCAAGTCTTTCAAATCTGTATCTTGTATCTGTAATCTGTATCTTGGGAGTACAGTAATAAATTTCTTGTTCTTGAAGTTGTTGTAAAAAAAATACCATTTTAGAAACTAGATAAAATTACCTTTTAGACTTGTATTTGAAATATGTATTGATATTTATAAATTGGAATATTTTATTTATTTTTTATTTTATTAATTTCAACGCCCTGGTGGGCTTTTACATAACAAGTTTTTTACATAACAAACTTTTACATAACATAACATACAGAAACATTTTTAAATGGAAAAAGATAGACTATAAAAATAAAAATAAAAGTAAACATAATATGAAAGGTAGGTAGGTGAAAGATAAGTTAAGGTAGAGTTAATTCATTGCAATAAAAGAGAAATAAACTAGTAGGTATGTTAACAATTACAAAATTACATGTGAATGGCTAAATGTGATACATGACAAAATTTATTTATTTGTTTTTTCACG